>NC_056746.1:606893097-607053097 GCF_019279795.1 Protopterus annectens | reverse complement strand
GTATTTAAACTCATCCACCTTCACCACCTCTACTCCTTGCATCCTCACCATTCCTCTATCCTCCCTCTCATTCACACACATATATTCTGTCTTAGTCCTGCTGACCTTCATTCATCTCCTCTGTAGAGCATATCTCCACCTCTCCAGGGTCTCCTCAACCTGTTCCCTACTCTCACTACAAATCACAATGTGATCCACAAGCATCATAGTCCATGGGGACTCCTTTTCAATCTTCTCTGTCAACTTGTCCATCACCATTGCAAATAAAAAGGGCTCAGAGCTCATAATTGATGTAATCCCACCTCCACCTTGAAGGCATCCATCACTCCTACCACAGACCTCACCTCACCATTGTCACACTACCCTTGTACATATCCTGTACCACTATTGCATACTTCTCTGTCACTCCCGACTTCCTCAAACAATGCCACAACTCCTGTCTAGGCACCCTATCATATGCTTTCAAGACACAAAGCAACTCCTTCTGACTTTCTCTGTACTTCTCCATCAACAACTTCAGAGCAAACATTGCATCTGTAGTGCTCTTTCCTGGTATGAAACCATACTGGTACTCATTAATTATCACCTCCCTTCTTAACCTAGCTTTAGCGTCCACTACTCTTTCCCATAACTTCATGTTGTGGCTGATCAGTTTTATCCCTCTGTAGATACTACAGCTCTGCACATCAACCTTATTCTTAAAAATCAGTATCAATACACTTCTTCTCCACTCCCCAGGCATCCTCTCACTTTCTGAGATTTCATTAAACAATCTGGTTAAAATCTACACTGCCATCTCTCCTAAACACCTCCATGCTTCCACAGGTATGTTATCTGAACCAACGGCCTTTCCATTCTTCACCCTCTTCATAGCTGCCCTTACTTCCTTGCTAATCCATTGCACATCCTGATTCACTATCCCCACATCATCCAACCTTCTCCCTCCCTCTCTCATTCTCTTCATTCATCAGCCCCTCAAAGTACTCTTTCAACCTGCTCAGAATGCCCTTCCTGACATAACCCTCCCCATTTATCCAGGATTGGGACCGGCTTGTGCATCCTCCCTCCCGTGCCTGGGTTACCTATAAACAACTATCTGCAGTTCTCTTTTGACATTCTCTACCTTCTAATCTAAAGCAGACTGGGAATCCAGTGCAAAATCCAAGGCCACCATCTACTTGCTAATTGTTAGTGTACTATATTGTCCCCCTCTTCAAAGTGAAGTAGTCTAATGTCATGGATATAAAGTAGTAAATGACTACCTATATGGTATAAAAGATCATGAGTTTTGCTCATTTCTACACTTGTTTAGCTATTCAGGTTGTGCATGTGTGAATCCTGCCTTTCTAGTACAACTCATGCATAGGTCCCATTTCCTGTATTGGTATATTATTTAGCAATTATTATTTAATTTTTGATGCACTTAATTTCAAGCTATATTTTACCAAAACACATTTGATATATTCAGATTCCACCGCTTCTTATGTCTTTATTGTTCTTCTTGTTAATTTAAAAGCATATATCTAAACTTTCAGATGTAAAAATTAATGACAGTTGCATGTTAGCAATTTCAGTGAATGTTTATATACTACATAAGGGTACATTTTAGATTTAATGAGAATGCTGAGAAAAAAATGACCTCTGTGAATATCAAAGACAAATAAAATATTGATTTCTGTAATTCAAAATATTAATGAACAATGAAGTTTTTTTTCCCTGTCACAGTGCAACATTTCTCTCAAAGTCTGATAATATGCAAAATAATCAAGACATTTTTTCAAGATTACCCAACACAGTCTTGTGGCAGATACTTTAATAATGTAAGGCTTTGAACAAACATCTTTTAGATACACTGCTTCAGGGGTGAGTCTGAAATAGGCCCATATAGATCAGTGCTCTACTTCAGAAAATAACTACAAATAAAATAAAATATCTGTGCAGTATATCCACCCAATTTACCTGCACCCACATCAGTTTAGCATCAGCTATCTTTTTCATGTTTACTTTATTTGTCATTTCATTACAGAAATCAGAGACCTTACAATGCAAAGTTTTGAAACTGGCATTTTGAGACAAAGTTACAGTACAGTTTCATTTTCCATAGCTAGCAATATGCATCTAAATGATGTCTTTATGATTGTATGATTGTATGTATGTATGTATGGATGGATTTTTATTTAAGAATTTGAAACTTTTAGTTTAATTTAAAATCATGCCAAAGCAACTTTTATATGCACTCTTGTTGGAAAATATGCTTAACAATGTTACAACCTCAGTAAAAATTAATGACCAGAAACTAGTAAATTGTAAAGTTCATAAATGAGTTCAACTGAAGAACTCTGTCACTTCATTAAATAGAAGCTATGTATTTTAATATATGTGCTGTCAGGATAATTTCTGTACAAACTAAAATGACTTAGATCAGGGTATGCACCCCTTCTGGTTCAGGGGCCACATATTATGCTTCGGCAAGGTCTGGAGGGACACATTATCATGATTAATATGCATATAAACCATCAAGTAACAACAACAGAGGAAAAACTGAAAGATATGCTCAGGCCAAAAAACTGAAGATCACAGTCTGAAGGCAAACTGAACAATATAACCACAAAATTAGATTTCTATTCTATTGTAGGCAGAAAACCTGAATATCTTTGCAGACAAAACAGTGTCAATAACTATGGCCAGGATTCAGTAAAGCTTTCACGGAGCTAATCTCCATGTAAGAATAGTGGCACAGCTCGACCACGGAGTTTGGAGCCTGTGCGATCTAGTAAACAAGGCTGGGGGCATGCATAAGCCTCCCAGCACTATTCCGACATGGATACCGTGAAATAATGCAAATGACCTCATTTGCTGGTGAAAACCATGCAAATGAGGTGAATTAGCGATCCAGCAAGCAGACAGGGATCCGTGTTGGAGTCGTGTCCGTGGCAGAAATGTATTCAGTTACTAACTGTATACATTTCTGCAAAAATTAAAATGGGGGCATAACAGCTCAAAGCATGTATTATGTTTATTAGGCATGCCAATGGCCAAAACTATGGCCATCGGCATGCAAAAGCATTTTAAAATTGCAAAAATCTAATTTTTTTTGTCCAATTTTGGCCATTTAAGCAGAGCACAGTGGCACACAAACGCGATCATGGAGAAAATTAAAAAAAAAAATGTAAACAGTCAATTAAATGTGAAACACGAATTTTGCCATTATGATGGGCAGCATGCAGACTCATAACAATGACAGGTAACAGTGGTTGCTAATGACATAGGCACTGGTGTAGTGGTGTAACTAGGGACTAAGGCAGTAGGGCATGTAAATGAGCTAAATTTATTGAATAGCAAAATGGGAGACTGTGTCCATGGGTACCTAACCGTGTAACAGCTATAATGCGGTGGTGTAAGCAGAAGAAGCAGCTAACATGAGACGCAGGTGTGTCATGCTTGGTGTAAGCACATTAGATCTCCGTGGCTCCTATTTGCGCTCAGCTAAGCAAGGGGGGGGGGTCTGAGGCTGCTTAGCTGTGCTTAGCTGGTTCAAGAAATGATAACAGTGTTCATGTCCAGGGGAGGGCATTTTCTTCTCAGCAATGTTTACACTAGCTAAAACAGTTTGTGTGGTGCGCCGTGGGGCTTAAACACAACAGAAATAGAGAAAAAAAAAGGAAATAGCAGAATAAAGGAAATGAACTACAAATCACTAATACTGACTCTGCCATTCACAGTGGCCCATTCAAACCCCTCAATAATATAGCTGGCAGGTGGAATGTATCATAGTCAACCAATCACACAGGTAGCATCTGCAGCACACCAGTATAAAGTATGCAAACACCTTTCAGTCTGTTTTTTCCCACAAACTCTGCACCATTGGTGTACACACTTGGGAATTTTAACTGACAAAATGATAGGGGTTGCTGCTGCTTTGCTGCATCTGTATGTGCTACAGACTGAGGGTGGTGATGAGTATAATGCTGACAACCGGCCCAGACTGAGGAGGAGAAGAGTGTTCTGACCCAGGGTAACCTCCCAGGGGCTACATGATATGGAGATACTAGAGCACTACAGGGTGGACAGGGACATACATCATCAACTCACCAAGTTCTGCCGGCCTCACCTCAGACCCAGAGCCAACAGAGGGGAACCCATCCCAGTTGAAACCAAAGTATGTGTAGCTTTAAGAATACTAGCTACAGGTACTTTCCAAAGACCTACTGGGGACATCATGGGCATCTCATAGACATCTGCATCCAGGGTACTCCACCTGCTCCTGGATGCCATGTGACCACATGCTGTGAGCACATTTATTTCCTCAGCATCTGTAAGGAGAGGACCAGCAATATGCATCTCTTCCGCCATGTAGCAGACTACCTCAGAGGTACTGGGTGCCATAGACTGCACTCAGTTCCACATCAAATCACCACCCGGTGAAGATGGTAGAGTGTATGTCAACCGCAAGGGCTATCACTCCATCAACTGCTAGGTTGTGTGCAATGCCCAGGCATTATCTTGAATGTGTATGCTGGCAGTCCTAGCAGCTATCATGACTCCTACATCTGGCATGCATCACAACTGTACCAGGCATTTTGCCAGGGGGGCATCCTGTATGGTCATCTCGTGGGGAATGTTGACTATGCACTGGAACCATGGATGTTGACACCCATCAGAAATGCACACCCACCCACTGAAGAACACCATAATGAAGCACACGCACAAACTAGGAACATTATAGAGCATGTGTTTAGGATGCTCAAGTCATGGTTCTGCTGCCTTGACATATCTGGTGGAGACTTGCAGCACTCTCCAGCCACATGTATGCACATGTTCATAGTATGTGCCATGCTACACAATATGATCCTGCCTAAACAACTGTGGCAAGAACATCACAGGGAAGGGGCACACAGCCCACCCACCATTGCCAATGCCTCCATAGGCACAGGGGGACTCAGGGGAGGAAACCCTTGAGCCTGCCTTTGTAGGCAGATGTATGTGTGCCCAGTATGCCCTGACCTTGGCAAAGAGGCAACGCATAGCACATACACTGACACACTAGGGACCCAGGTACTGACACCGCTCTCTGACTTGTACACACAGTAAAATGGATGCCACACACATCACACTACCTGTACCTTACCATGTATAGCCATGTACTGAGTGCATCCGACAGAGTCAGCCCTCAAGCACCTTCCTCACAACTGCCGCAGGCACAAGGTAAGTCACCCTTCTTAACAACAGATGAATGTAGTAGTATGTTTTGGTAGCATATCTCAGGTATTGATGCATGTATGCAAGGGAATGGGGTGGCCTACTGGATAGCAGCAGACAAGTGACAGCTATGTGGGACAACAGGAAGTGTCTGCCCAATACTGGCTTCTGCAGAGTATGCAGTAGTCCCCTAGTTGACAAAACTCACTGCACTGTATGTGGGGGACAAATAAACTGGGGGGTCATAAGTCACATGCATGGATGTCAATGTTGGGGTCCCATACTCACCCCTCAGCCTTTCCCAGCAAGTCACCTGTAGAAATCCATTAAGATATGTCTGGCAAAGGCCCAAAAATAGAGACAATGATGAAATAGTCCTCTTACAGACTTACACAGTGATATCACAGCAGGTCTTGCAGTTGCATGAAGTTTCTGAAGGGTAGGAAGTCTGAAACCTAAATGTCTGCCATTACATCTTAACCTTTGGTCTTTAGTGATATGCCAGTATTCTCCAAGACAGACACAACACTATGCTAAATGTAGTCAAAAAGTAAAGCCAACATCTGCACAATCTGTGCAAATGTGGACAGTAGACAGGTATGCCCCCCGCAACACACCAGTGTTCCCATAGAAATGCAGTATGTTTGTAGGGTAATAGCAGCAGAGCACACATTCCCAGGGCTGTCCCAATCAACTTGATAACTTGTTGCACATCCACAATATGCAGGGGTTGATGAGCTATGTATATGCATGGTTAATACTGTCAGGAAGTGGGCAGCACTTACACTTGGCTGTAGTTGCTTAGTGGCCTAGGTACATTACTGTGGTTGACAGGGTCCATGTTCCAAGACTTTCTGTGCCAACTATTTTGCATGTCAGCTACACCTACAGTAGGGCCTGTGCACACTGTCCAGAAGTCAGTATCCATTACTGCAAGAAAGATGGACAAGTCAGGGACAGGGGGTCACTTATATGGACAGTACACAGCTCAGAGTAACTTACACAGTGCCTAGCATACCTCTCAACTGTACAGATTTTTGCAGAATGTCCAGAGTTGTGCACCATAAGTATGCTGTTTGTCATGAAATTGTGGTTTACTGGCAAGTCATTTGCAAATCATGAAAGACTAAAGTCAGAAAGTAATGAACAGATTTTAGTTTCAGCCGTCATACCCTTTAGAAAAATGCATGCTAATGCAAAACCTGTTATTGTAGCACCTATCTACGTTTGTAAGGGCAATATTTAACACCTGTCCCTATTTCTGGCCCTTTGCCACCCAATTATTTATGATTTTCTCCAGATTTCTGGCTCTAAGAGGTTGAGAGGTACGGTGCCTAGTAGGACAGCAGGTAGCTGAAAATTAGTGTACTGCCAGGTTATAAATGGCTGCCACCTGACTGTGTCAGCACTGACAACAAGTCACTGGCTACCATCCATACTCCTGGAATGACAGGCTATCACAGACGGACCACAGGTATGCCACATATATCTGTTATGCTTGTCCTAACATTGCATTTGCCTACCAAACTATTTGCAAAACAAGAAAGGTTCATTTCAAAACATCAATGGCAGACACTGGAGAAGCAGACGTTATACTCATAAGAAAAAGTAAGCAAATACCAAACTGGTCCCCCAACTGTCTGTGTTTGGCAGAGCATTATTAATACCCTGTTCCCATGTGTGAGCCTGTGTCTGACTGTCATATATGGGCCTGTCCAGATGTCAATCTCTGACATGTTGACAGCTAGGGCCAACATGTAGCCTCATAATAACATAGCAACGCAAACTGTCTGAGGACCACAGCAAATGTAGTGGTGCAATGATGGACAACCTGCTAAACAGGTACACTCAGAGGTGTCTAGCCCATAACCCTGTGTGTGATGTTACGGCATCTATCCTGCTCACACCAGAAATACAAATACATAACAGCTAGGACCAACATGTAGCCTCATAATAACACAGCAACACAAACTGTCTGAGGACTACAGCAGATGTAGTGGTGCAATGCTGGACAACCTGCTAAACAGGTAAACTCAGAGGTGTGAAGCCCATAATCCTGTGTATGATGTTACAGCATCTATCCCGCTCACACCAGAAATACAAATACATAACAGCAGCCACTGTGGCAAAGCCTGTGACCGGACGGCAAAAAGACAAAGAGACACATATAAGGGGGAGGGAAATCACTGGCCAGATAAATGGAAAATGTGCACACCAGAACAAATTGTGCAGTAACATATGGAGTCAATAAACATCTCCCACAACTACACAACACACCCAAGTAAGTGGAGGTCCACAACAAAACAAAAATGCAAACAAAGGACACCTCAAAGGCAAAAACACATGGGAACCCCATAAACCTACACACCACAGGACATGCATAGTCCACACACCAGTGTCTCGGAACTACTAAGGCCTTACCATAAACACAACATATTACTCATAGGAGACTCCATTGTGAGACAAACAGATGTGCCTCTCACCAGGCTGGATAAGGAGAAAGTCATGCTCACTTGTCTGTCAGGTGCCAGAATCCGCCATATCACATATGCACTCAGGTCACTCCACAACAGGTATTGTTATCACTCTGGCCTAGTCCATGGCAGTGTGAACAATGTCAGATGTATCTGCCTGGACTATAGGAAGATAGACATGATTCAGCTTGCTGAATATGTGTCCCATGCAGGTATGTCCCTAGCCTTAAGCAGCATTCTACTGTCACCTGGAATGATGGCTCAATACAAACAGAAAATAATTGTCATTAACAACTGGCTTACTTACTGGTGTCATCCCAGGGGGATCCACTGCCCAGCAGCCTAGGAACATATGACTGACAGACCACGCTGCTTTGTTAGAGATGGCCTGCATCTATCTCACTTGGCCTTCAGGCCTCTGGCAAAGGCCCTTGCCTCCCCATAGTGCCTTTTTAGGGAAGGTCAGGGGGTCAATCCTACCAACATATAACACTCAATAAAATGCAAAGTAAAGGCCATGCTGCTAAATGCTAGGAGTCTAAACATGAAAATGTACTCATTGCAAGCATTTGTTACCCTGGCAGATGGTGACATTTGTGCACTCACAGAAACCTGGCCCACAGCTTTGGGGAGCAACCCATCCTTAGCTGATCACTCATCCTATCATACAACCAGACCCCAAAATGTGGGCAGCAAAGCCAAAGGAAGCCAAAGATATATTAGACAGACACATACCTCCATGCTGGTCAAACAGTTTGATACACACAAGATACTCAAGTGCAGTCAACCAATGACAAGGCCCCTATGCAAATTATAGGTAGCTACAGGCAAACATATCTGACTCAGGATACCCACCCCACATATCTGGCCCTCTACAAATCTATCAAGATTCAACCCATTACCCTGATCCTGGCTGACTTATATTACCCAACCACTGATTGGAAAAAAAAAACATGCCAAAACAGAAATGCACAGAGAGTCGCCCATGTTATCAGTGCTAAATCATTAGGTCATCTACTTGATACCCCCACAAGATGTGATACATATGTTGGACTTGGCATTAACCAACATGATTAACTTCCCTGGCAAGATCTGGCAAAAAAAGTGGTCACGTTCAATATCACCATATCTCCTGACCCCCCTCTAGCCATGGTAAAATGAAAATGTCTCCTAAGCTGAGCACAGCCACCAGAGGGATGGTATAAACAGCTGAACAGCCCCCTACCCCACTGGAGGAACAGGCACCAATGTCCAAATGTACACAAAAGTACTATACCAGCATACACATATATACACATACTTACAGATGCATGGAATTAGGAATACCTGACAGGACAACATCATCATCCACAAGGGAGACTAAACCAGTCTGTAAACATCTGCAATAAAGGAACTATGTAACAAAAGGATGACATTGCTGTTCAGGACCGAGAAGGAGCAGGTGCACAATTGGCAGCAATCACCCCTAGCCTGAACAAACAAATAAGAGCACCACTGAAATCTTCTAAAGTCATCTCCAAGTTCCAATTGCCCACATCTAAGACAGACAATCACAAGGCCTTCCTCACATTTGTCTGCATTCCCAAAAGAAGCTCCTAGAACTGTGCAGAACTGGTGGTCAAGAACACCACATACACAAATGCTGTAGATATAGCCAATCTACTGGCTGACAGATTCAGCGAAAATGTCTCCCCTCCGACCTCCCCATCAGGAAAGCAAGACATCGTCAGTACCTGATCACCAAACCTTTATCACTAGGGAACAGGGTATCACTGCCCTTTCAAAGCCAAGAAGACAGCCTTCATGGGACCTGAATACATCCCAACCTGCAACCTACATGAACCCAGGCATGAACTGGTAGCATCATTATACACCCTACACAACCAAAGTCTGAGTACCACCTTTATCACAGCCAGGTGGTGGACAGCCACTGTCATCCCTGTACACTAAGGTGGAGTGTTCACCGATCTGGGAAATTAAAGACCCATCAGCCTAACTAGCCTGATCTGCAAGGCCATGCAATAGACATCATGGACCTCATTAGCAGGGACATTGGCAAACTCCAAATACTTGACTCCACACAGTCTGCCTTTCTCAAGGGGGGGGTATGTCAGTGAACTCTGGATGACTTCCCTGAGAAAGCCAACAAAGGCATGGATGAAGGAAAGATGGTGCACTCTGGCCACCTTGACTTGGCCAAAGCCTTACACACTATTACCCACTTGGTCATAGTACACAAACTCTTTCAGCTAGACAGTAATCCATATAGCATCAGATGGGTAGCAGACTGGTTCATTGATAGAACCCACATGATCATAATAAGGGTAGCCAACCCAAGCAGTACACCTGTAATGAGTGGCATACCACAGGGATTGGTCTGGGGGCTCTGGTATATGGGATATACCTCCCTGAGGTGCAGGCCAAAAACACTGGCCTATGGCTGACCAACTTGGCAGATGACTGCAAGCTGGGAACAGTCATCAATACCCAAAGTGATCTGGACGTCCTACAACAGTGTCTCACCAAAACAAATGACTGCTGCCAGAAACATGGCCTCAAGCTGAATGCTTGCAGATGCATCCTCATCCCTGTCATGGAGACTGACATCCCCACATATTATCACATTAACAACAATGTCCTACATACACAATCTGTACTGAGGCAACCTGAAGTCTGTGCACCATGTTGCCTCCATTGTACAGAAAGCTCCATAGATGGGCCAACTCAACCATAAGGGCATCTCATCCAGGGACAAAGAGGTCATAAGATCCATATATTCTAAGCTTATGAAGCCAATAATTTTGTACAACACCCCCTTCAGCATGTACCTCACAAAGCACATGCAGCAGCTGGAGAGACCACAGAGGTTTCTTGCCGGGAGATTCCAGGACCCCAAACACCTACCCTACAAAGGCAGGCTAACAGCACTGTTCCTCTACTCAGTTCCATACAGACTCCTCAGAGGTGACCCCTGTCTGGCATACAAAGCAAACCAGACCCTGCCGTGATGGGACTGTTGCATATCTGAAAGGCAAGGCCCACTCAAACAACCTGTAGGTGCACCATCAACCTAGTCTGTGATATCAATATATCAATAGGGCTTGTTGGTGTGACAGATACATGTCCCACAGACTCCCCCATCTGTGAACTACACTCCCTGTCCACATCAAGCCGAGTGCCACAATACCCCATTGTGAAGTGCTTCCTGTATAAGTGCATGGGAAACAGAAAATACAGTCCTGTGATTCCACCTGTGTCCCTGATGGACAGGAGTGCTGCGTGCTGACATGTCTTAACATGGGCTACACTCTTATCTGCAAGGGTTATAAGGGCTTTAGGCCCAATAGCCTAGTAACCTCGTATCAACCTCTAAACAAATGTCTGTCAGTGGTTCACCACATTACTCTGTACCGCTCTGCCACTGACATTGCTGGAAATCACAGTTCTATGTGAAATATACCACACATATAATGTACATCTCTACTCAGTAGAATGCACTCTGTACCCACACCAGGATATAACTTTTCAGTTAAGAAGAATACCACACAAGCAGGAGATCCCCAGCCAGTATATCACTGAGGTGCTGGACTGTTTACACAGCTTCATCAGCCAATTGGCTGTAGCCACACCTCTCAACCGGCCGGATTGGGCAAGAATGTCCATAGTTTGGCTCACTATTTCGGTCTGTGCATCATACATCTTGTATATCCCAGGTAAATCACTGTGATGATCTGAGGATATCTGTCAGTAAGTAATGACATAATACATTTCAGTGTCAGATGACATATATGTCAGAAGATGTCTGCTAAAACAAATCCTGTTACTCTAGCAACTTTCTACATTAATAACAGGAATATTTACAGTATCTTCCTATGTTTGGGCCATTGTACCCCCATTTTGACAGGCTATCTCCAGATTTCTTGCACTAACTCGTTGACAGGTATGGCTGCAGCAAACAAAACACTGGACCGGAGTACAACTATCTCGGGAATGGAGTCCCACTCTTGCCATAGAGGGTCATACTGGGCATGCTCATACACTTAGAGAATTACAGCCCATATCTAAACCCACATCAGAGTATATAACTGGATTATGCATAGATGTCTTTGCATACAGACAGCTATGTACACCTTAACTGTCTTACCCACAGCTGGAAGAAAGGATTACCCTTAGCTAGCTGTAGGTGGCCCATATGTGATATATCTGCATCTGTTGCGTGTGATACACAGACATATATGGGCAACATATAGCAATATTTCAAGCATACACACACATAGACATGGGGAAGAGAGAGACAGACAGTGATAGAGAGACAGAGAGAGAGAAAAACACAAGGAGACACACACACACAGAGTGAGTCATAGACAGGGATACCCTGAAAGGCATAGACTGATGTCCTGCTGCAGACAGGTGCATACCAGTTGTAACCAGTCGCATGTGCCAGCATGAAGGTGAGCCACATCGTTTAATAGTACTGAGGTAGGGGTTGTACTATCACATCACCATCCTTTGTGTGCATGTGTGTTTGTGGGTTAAAGTATTATGAGGCCTTTCTCCCTCAATACACATCCAAAGGCCCTACTGTACAATATCTGCTGATGTCATTCACCTTAGAAGTACCTTTGGACACTTGTCAGCCTTATAAGCTCTGTGGTGCATGTGATAATGGTGTAACACTATAGTACAAATGACTAGATAGGTATGGGTTCTAATCTCAGTCCTGGTAAATGTAAGTGTGTGTGTTTGTAGATTAAAGATATTTAGCCCATTCCCACCCAGTACGCTGCCCATTGCCCTACTTTACAAGGGCTTCTGATGTCATTCACCTTAGAAGTACCGTTGGACAGCTCCCAGCCCTATAACCTCTGTGGCACATGCAATAACTCCATAACAGTATAATATAAATAATTAAATAGGAAGGGGTTCTAATCTCATTTCCAGCAAATATGTGTGTGAGTATAAGTGTTTGCAAGTGTGTATGTTTGTAGATTAAAGTATTTTGAGGCCTTTCCCACCCAATACGTTTCTCATTGCTCTATTTTACAAAGGCTGCTGATGTCATTTACCTTAGAAGTACCTTTAGGCACCCTCAGCCCTATAAGCTCCATGGCATGTGCAATAACTGTGTAACACTGTAATAAAAATAAATAGATAGGTAGGGATTCTAAACTCAATACTGGCAACTGTGATACTGTGTGTGTGAACCATATCCTCAGGGGGGTGGGTTATACCATTTTGAAGGGTGTTCCACCCAGTACACTTCCCATTGCCCTATTTTACAAGAGTCGCTGATGTCATTCACCTTAGATGTACCTTTAGACAACCATCAGCCCTATAAGCTCTGTGGCATGTGCGATAATTATTTAACAGTATAGTACCAATAGCTAGACAGGCAGGTGTTCTATTCTCAGTTCTGACAAATGTGTGTGTGCGTATACGTGTGTGTGTGTGTAGGTTAAAGTATTTTAAGGCCCTTCCTACCCATTACACTTCCCATGGCTATACATTACAAGGGCTGCTAATGTCATTACCTTAGAAGTACCTTAGGACAACCCTTAGCCATATAAGCATTATAGCACATGCGATAAATGCATAACACCATAGTATAAATAATTAGATAGGTAAGTGTTCTAATCTCAGTCATGCCAAATGTAAGAGAGAGAGAGAGTGTGTGTGTGTGTGTGTGTGTGTGTGTGTGTGTGTGTGTGTGTGTGTGTGTGTGTGTGTATGTGTGAACCATATCCCTGGGTGTGTGGGTTATACCATTTTGAGATGTGTTCCATCCAGTGCACTTCCCATTGCCCTACTTTACAAGCCCTGCTGATGCCATTCACCTTTAGAAGTACCTGTATACTCTCATCAGAACTATAAGCTCTGTGGCAGGTGCAATAACTGTGTAATGCTATGGTACAAATAATTATATAGGTAGAGGTTCTAATCTCAATACTAACAACTATAGTACTGTGTATGTTTGTGTGTGAAGCATATCCCCTGTGTGTGTTGGTTATGCCATTTTAAGGCCTGTTGACTCCCTCCCCATGGCATTACTTTAAAGAGGCAGTTAATGGCATCTGCTTTACACACATCATGGTAAATTATACAGGCCACACCAGTCATCTGTACAGATGCATATGGAATATCCAGATGTTTGCAACCTATATGTGGTCTGTGTCCCCTAACAATGGGCATTTATGAGTAATCATTGCCAAATATGTCACAGTTACTGTAGTGACAGACATGTCAGCATCAGACTTCATACCTATCTGAAACATCATGCTGATACAAAGACTGTTACTCTATCACTTGTCCAGGTATGTAAAAGCAATGTATGATACCAGTTGCTATTTTGGGTGTTCTATCCCACCATCCATGAAGGCATTCCCAAGATTACTTGTTGTAAGAGGTAGTGAGTTATATCCCCAGCATATAATCTCTGGGGTGCATGTAATGTGTATGTAGCACTATAGTACATACAAATGGATACATAGTGTTACTAATCTATTGGCAACTGTGTATGTGTTTCTGTATGCATATCCCCAGTGGCTGTTTTTATTGTGTGTATGCAATGATTATACAATTTTGTGTGCCTTTTCCACCCTGTTAACTCCCCCATTGCCAATCTAGTTGCAGCCTCTACAGATGTCATCCACCTTACAAGCACAGTTACACAGTTTCTAATACAAAGGCACTGTGGTGCATGCAATAGTCATATCATTGTGTATTTTACATAAATTGATAAGTGGGTCATCTAATATGGGAAGTGTGAACTTTGTGTGCATGTGTGTTTCAATGCATTTCCCCATGCAGCAATGTGTGTGTGCGTGTGGGTTTCAGGTGGCTCTACCATGTTAAGGGCCTTTGAACCCACCACTGGCAATCCTAACAGCCCTGCAATTGTCACCCACTTGAATAGCACTGTCAGACACTGCAAGACTACATTAACTCTGTGGTGTTTCTGTTATGTATCTAGCAGTATCATTTGTAAAACTGGGTTGGTATAGTTTCAGCTATCAGAGGGTGCAGGTCATGAATGTGTGTGTGTGTGTGTGTGTGTGTGTGTGTGTGTGTGTGTGTGTGTGTGTGTGTGTGTGTGTGTGTGTGTGTGTGTGTGTGTGTGTGTGTGTGTGTGTACCAACATAGCTCACAACCACTCACAGAAAGACAACTGGTTAAAGCCATATGGAAAGCTGGGGCAAACAGCAAATATTGAGCACACCCTTCATATATTGCTAGGTCACACATAGGAAATAGATAGCAGAACAGGTCATGTATGTGAATGCACCTTGCAAAGGATATGTGTTGTTACATGACAATATCTGTCATTAATCTGCAATGAATATCAGTCTGTCATAGTTTTCCAAAACTTTGGCCGGAAAACCACAGGTTTATGACAGATGGAAAGAAATTATGTGTCAGACATCAGGACAACCTGCAGACATATGCAGAGGTTTTAGGTATGGCCACCATCTGTACTCATACCTCCCAAGCTCTTTCAGCACAAAATGTTTACAAAGCCATAAATAATGGGGTGACAAAGGCCGCATAATAGGGCCACTTGTCAAATATTGCTCCTACAAACTTATATAGGTGATAGAATAACAGGTTTTGCATTAGCATAGATAGTCTGAAAGGTATGATGTCAGCAACTCATAATGTCTGCCATTATCTGTTGACATCAACCCACAAGGATTTGGCAACAATTTGGCAGAAAAACACAGGTTTATGAGAAAATGGACATCCTGTGGAAATCTGTACAGTTGAGAAGTATGTCTGTACCACCCTGCAGGTTGCAGTCCATGAATGGCAAGGTGTAACCTGTGACAACAACTGAAACAGTACAAAGAGGTCCCTAGACTGTAGCACAAGAAACATGTCATACTATTCTGTACTGATTGCATAGAGCAGTTAACGCACATCAGAAGCACCTTACTGTTACACAAAATACTGTAAGCAAAGGTAATGTCACACAAAGAAGGTGTCATAGTCCTGTGTGTTGCATTTGCCATGTGCATGCTATGTGCTGCTAACTGTCACTTTACTACAAGTTGTGTCCCACACTCCATATTTGATAAAGTCACACACACATTGTGTGTTGTCGATGTGTATGCAATATGTAGACATGTGAAGGCCCTGTGACTACCTGGTGCCCACAAGATAGATGAATCTGTTGGGGTTAAAGTAATGGCTAGGCTTATGTCTGACCTAGTGCCAGTACTCAAGTAACCTCCTCTGTATGTATGAGCCTGTGGTACTACAGAACATCCAGGTGACATGTATGAAAGCTAGCTGGCTGTGTCAAGGGATATGTATGCAAGGTCACACTGTCTGCCCCCAGTGTCCCTCACACACTGTTGCATGCATACACACCTGGTAAACATGTACATATACAGCTGTACCTTCGCTATTAAAAGGTCACTGTGTTTCCACTCTGCCATACTCATAGTTGATAATGTCAGCAGGCCCACAGCCTGCAGACACACAGATACCTGGAACACAAACAGAATACAGTATGTGAGACTACAGTCAATCAGCAGCACTAACAGCAATAATGCATCATGGCTATAAAAGGTACATACACTTTGATGTGCACCCATAACAACTGCCAACAGACAGCACTTTGCACAGCATTACATTACCACATTGTACTATATTCACCCTGTGCATCAGACCAATATTAATATGTCCCTCCATCGATGGTATGAATAACAGGGATGTGGCACAGGTATCATCATATGCACAGGGTGTGGTGTGGGTTTCCCAGAGGCCTAGGCTGGGCTATATGGTTGACATCATGTGTGTGTGTGTGTGTGTGTGTGTGTGTGTGTGTGTGTGTGTGTGTGTGTGTGTGTGTGTGTGTGTGTGTGTCTGGAGGGGTGTTATTCAACTGGGTTGTGCAGAGGAGCTGTGTGTGTCTGGTGGTGATCTGCCTGTGATAGAGATGTGTGAGTGCATGTATGCACACAGTCAAGCCATGTGGTTGCCCTACACAGGGGTATGTTGGACAGCCGTGGACTGTACATGGCAGGATGTTACAGTTCACCATATCCAGCCATGGACCCGAGAACTGGTTCTGCCAGGAGTCTCACTGGCACCACCAGGCCCAAGGCCAGATGCAGTACTACTCCCTGATGGTGACTGCTGTCTGCTGGATCCGTGTCCCTGACGGGACCAGCCAGGACCATGTGCCCATGGTCTGCTCTGTTGTGGTGTGGACAGCACCCTCCCTTCAGTCATGCTGGTAGTACTGCCACTACGGGACTGTTAATGTGCACAGCAACGTGGACTCCCAGCTGATCTTGTTGCTGACCTACATCCACATGGCCAATGCCCTACTCCCACCGCATGCTCAAGCACAGACATTGCACGGTCCTGCAATGACAATGTCTCACCCCAACCATCTATCCATGACAGAAGCATAATAACGTGCAGCATCACTAAGGCCATGGAGGTCGTCACATAAGACAGGAAGTGTTGCATTCATGACCCTAAGCATCTCTCTGGTGTTGTGTTCAGAACATGCCTATGCATCCATGGTGGACAAAAGCATGCATCTGGTGACAACTGCTGTGACACTTACAACAGCTGCTTGAGGGCAGCAGTCCTCCTTCAAGCACCCCTGTCCATCTGCCTGTGTGGGACCTCACCCACTCCCTGGCTATGGCTAGTGTCTATACTCACACTTGCCATAGTCACCACACTAGCCTGTTCTATGCCACCACCCTCCAACTGTCCATTATCTGTGGCTGCAGGGGACTGGGTATGTGGGGGGATACTGACTGTGTGCAGAGACATTGTGGGTGAAAGTGGGATGCCAACCAATGACACAGATTCAGCCCCTGACAACCCCACCTGTGCCTCACTATCACCATCATCATCATCAGAGCCCGCTAAGACAATGACATCAGGTTGTGAGGGGGGGAGACCCCAATCCCCATGCTCACGTATGTGGGGAAGACAACATATATAAATTAATACCTGCACTATGTTTGCTGATACACACACACACACACACACACACACACACACACACACACACACACACACACACACACACAAACAGTCTCCACCTGCTGAGTGACCTGGACTGGCTTTGTTGGCAGCTTGGATGTGTGACACCCACATTCATCCTGCAGGGGAATAGGCACCCTGTCCACATCAGGCAGAGTAGGTACCTACACCTTTGCAGGCATAACATGGTCATCTGGATGGTTAATGGCACATATACCCTTGGGATACCACCTGTGTCCTTGTTGGATGGGGACATCAGCTGCTGCCTTGCATACACATGGACTAACATGTGGCCTAGGGATATGGCTGCTCAGGGCCCACAGCCTAGTACCCTGGTATAGTACGTTGAATACCATTAGTTGCCTGTCTGCTGTGTGTGTCCACACACATCCATGCCATTGACTGCTGGTTGTCCCCTATCCTATGGGCATGTTACAGTACCATGTATTCAAGACTACATACCATGAATAGGTGAGTGCTCTTACAGGTGATTTGTGGATATTCCAGGAACATCTGAGCTACACAATAACTGAGATGAGTGCATATGTGTTGTAGGTTGACCTCCTCATAGGTGTCTGACATCTTCAGCACCCAAAAGTTTGTGGAATGCATATATGTGCTTCAGAGATGTAGACCACACTGCCAGACAAATGTGTATTTCCATACACTAGTTGAACAATACATGATGTTTGTCCACATAGTTTGGCGAATGTGTCTGTGGCATGTAAGACCCCGGGGGCACAGTGATAGTACCTGTGTATCTGGTACTGTATCCATTCCCTTACATTGTATGCTCAGTATGTACGCACTGCTGCTGACCAAGTGCCAACTTGCTGTCCTGCTGCAGGAGTCACCAGGTATACTAACCATAGGTGTGAGACAATCAGATACAGGTGTGGAGTACACACTCACCTAGGCAGAGTATGTCAGGAATGGTCAAGGAGACCCAGGCAATCTGTGAAATAACCCTGTATGACATTGTCAGACTGAGAAGGCCGCAATGATGGTACATGATATGATATGCCATCTGTATCTACCAGTATGTACTGTCAGTGTGTCACCCCTGCACTGGCCCAATCATCAGGGAGCCTAAATACTCACCACTACCACCCGTGAGGGATGTACACATACCTCTCAACCTGGAAACATCAAAAATCTGGACAAAGGCCCATGAAAAATAGGTACAAATCTGCCTGCCAATTAACATACAATTTGCGTACATAATTATGTAACTCCACCCACTCTAATGGAATTGTGGTATACCAACTTTCAAATGCAAACTGAAGAACTGGCAACCAAAATATGGCCCCAGAGTCCCCCAGCAGCCATTCCAATGTTCCATTACTTGAGTATTTTGTCCCATTTACCATAAACACTGTAAAGTGCATACTGCTTTACTTCTACAATGATTTGGATTTTATTTTAAATTTTATAGCACATAACACTAATAGACATCTGCTAAACAAAGCAATACAGTCTCACAATGAAAACAGACTTAACATTAAAACTTCTCTACCCTTGAAACTCACATTCACTGAAACAGCATTGAAACCCACATCCAAAGAAAATGCATCCAGCCAGTGGCAGCTATAGATTACCTTTGGGCTGTTTTCAAATCAAAGGCCCCTTGCACATGAAACCTACATGTGTTCTTTGATACACATTCCTGACTGTATTAAATTATATTCCTTGTTGTATAACACATCACACTTAGAGCATATTTTAAATGTGTTTTGAACATTTTTCCAGCAAGCAATGAAACAAAATGCATGAACCAATAATGACAAAACTGCCCAATTCAGAACATTTCCATAATAAAAGGCTACTCAAACTTCTGCAATCCACCAATATATCAGTATATACGCACAATCTCGGCAGAAGTAAAAGTCATCTAAATAATTTCACATTAAAGAGATCTGTAACTAATGAAGATGTTGCTGCTAGCAAGCAACTTTATATTTCATTGTTTCATCTACAAGTAAAGTGCCAGTTGCCCTTGAAGAAACCAGAGCATGCAGAGCAGCAAACAGACACAAATGCAGGGAGGACATGCAGACTCTGCACAGAAGGCATTTCAGCTGAGACTCAAACCAGAGAACCCAACACTACCATTGTGCCATCTAAATTCTAAAAGGAACTGGCCAAAAGTATGAGACAAAACATTCCAGACATTCTGTGAAAATCTTTACAGTTGAGAGCTATAACTCCTTCAATCAGAAGTGGTGGTATGGGTAGAGAACTCAGGCTCTACCTTCCTGTACCTAAGGTACAGGGTTTGAGCCTGATTAACTCTAACCACCAGGTATACCTAACTGGAGCATTTTCACACACACATACACACACACACACACACACACACACACACACACACACACACACACACACACACACACACACACACACACACCCCATGATACCAAACTCTAAACCCAGTAGAATGCTGTGGATAAACTAACTATGCCCCTCGTTCCCTCATAGGAATAATGATTGATAATGATTGATAAACTGAATATGGCCAGTAAAACAAACATACAGCAAAGCACATTAACTGTTGCAATGGTTGACATAACTGCAAAACTGAACTCTAAATGCACACTCAGCACAATTGGCAGTTGAAAATAAATAAATGCAGCAAGACGAACTGTGAATGTCGTGGAAATGTAGCAGCCAGCAACACCAGATTAAAGTGAACTGCAGTTGTTTTAAAATTACAAACTTACTACATATGCTTGCACACACAGTATCTTGGCCAGCCAGCAGACAGACACACTAAAGGGTCGTGATTCGCAAATCCCATGGATGACTTAAATGCAGCAACACATACACACTAAAGCAAATACTGCCCAGCAAATAAATACAATTGAGTTGTTTTTCCTCTTACCTGGAGGACTCTGCAAACTTTAAATAATTTAAATTATGCTTGCCATCGCTGTAATGTTCCCATTTCCCTCCAGGTCCAACAGGCAATAGCTGATGTTGTCATGCACACCCTATAGGCTGGTGATGCATGGCGACATCAGCCAAAAATTTTAAAGTGGTAATACAAAAAAAAAAAAAAAAGACCGTGAAATTCGGAAATTAAGGGGGCTACTTGGGAGTTCATGGCAGCCCAATATTTTGGCCTCAAAACCAGTAAATACCAAAGAATTCAGTATAGTTGAGAGGTATGGATGTACGCAATGGCAGGATTACAAGTGCACGCACATCAAAGTACAATTACCCTTCAGAGTACAAAGAGGTCACAGTCAGTGTGGGGATCATTTCTCCCTCTCTCCACAACATCAGCAACTCCACACTGGCACACTTATGAGGTTAACATCTCAGCAGAGCAGTAACTCCAAAATATCTGTAACCCTGTCTGTCCAACCAGTACTTTGGGTCCCGGGCCAAGTAGCTGACACACACACTTTGCTATTTGAGTTTTGAATCACTCATACACACACACACACACACACACACACACACACACACACACACACACAAACACGCACACTCCTGTTGAAGTCTGGTGCAACTTTGCTACCGATGAGCCCTTCAGCCCATACTTTAAGGTAGTTCTGACTGCCACAATCCATCTCTTTAACAGCTACTGTAAGGCCCTCAACAAAGGGTGACTAATCTTACTGTGTGATAAGCCTATTGGCACCATGGTAAATGTGACCAAAACCAAGGCTATTGCAGTGAGATATACAGTGTCACCGTGTGCATATGCAAGTATTCTAGGAGCTGACGTCGTGCTCTGCAGCTCTGACACAATGACAAGGTGTAACAATATGTGAGAATAACTAATAAAGGAACCAGAAAATGCTGTATCAATGCAGTAAATACACATTTCAGAGTCACAGGGATTCATATATGACAACATTGCAGGACAGTCTGCAATACATACAGGAAAAGTATAAAGTACTAGGTGCATAGTTTCATAGGATGATACTAGGCTATAGGCCCAGATGTCCTCATAAGCTTTTACCAGATGTTTGCCTATGTCCCTTCAAAGTCAGCACCTGTTTCCCCTGTCCAGCTGGGACACAAGTGAGATCCTAGGGGTGGCTTTTGTGTTTCCCATGCAGTCATCCAGCTTCTTCTGAAAGAAGGCTAGAGAGGTACTCTGCTAGTCATGGGGGAGGGAGTGTATTTTACAGACAGTGTCTTGTTTGAGACACAAATCTATCCCACCAAGTACTATTCATGTCACAGACCATGTGAGGGCCTTGCCTGTGGGTTGCCTGAGTGGGGTTTGTCTTACGGATATGCATACACTCCAGAAAGGCTGGTTTGGGAATGGTCTTGTTAGCCAGATATGCGTCACCTATGATCAGTCTGTATGAAACTGAGTAGAGTGACAGGACTTTTAGCCTATCTGTATAGGATAGGTTCATAGGTTCATAGTTTGGTACTAGGCTATCAGCCCTAGGGCCTATACAAGCCTAGCCATAACAATTCCCTGGATATTTCTTCCCACAATATTTACTTCTCTGGACCCCTGTCTAGCAGGGCGACTGACATGATCCCCGGGGTGAATTTCCTATCTCCCATCCAATCATCAAGGTTCCTTTTGAAGAGGGCCAAGGAGGTGCTCTGCTTGACATGTACAGGCAGTCTATTCCAGAGTATGGGGAGTCCCTGGGTCAGGAACCTTTCCCTCCAGCATGTTTTGTTCATTGTGATGACAACGTTTAGATCCCTGGAGCATGTGGCTCTGAGGGATTGGGATTTCTTTAAGTGGAGCATGTCCAACAGCTCAGGGTTTGACATGGCCTTGTATGTTAAGCAGAGATCGCTTCTGAGTAGATGATATGCCACAGAGTATAGCTGGAGTTTTTTTAGATGGTCAGCATATGGCATCTGCTTTAGGCCTGTGATTCTTTTAGTGAGGTATTTCTGTGGCCTTTCCAGCTGTTGCAGATGTCTTGTGAGGTACATACCAAATGGGGCATTATACTCTATAATGGGTCTAATGAGGGATGAGTACACTGGAACAATGACCTCCTTTTTTCTGGATGAAAAGCCCTTAGTGATGAGGTGTGCCACACAGAAGGATTTTCTGACTGTTGTGGTGATGTGGTTATTGAAAGTGAGACCACTGTCCACCTGTGTCCCTAAGTCTCTCATTAGAATTTCGATGTTTAGTGTACTGCAACCTATGTGGTAATTCATGGGTACATGCTTTTTTCCAAAGGGGATAACTATACATTTCTTGGCATTAAGCTTGAGCCCAACTATACATTTCTTGGCATTAAGCTTGAGCCCATGGCTCTGGCACCAGGCATCTGTTTCTGTAAGGCCCTTTTGTAGAATATCCACATAATTTGGGGATTCAGTAATGGCTCCCAGTTTGCAGTCATCTGCGAACTTTGTTAGCCAGAGTCCCTTAGTGTTGGCCTGTACTTCAGAGAAGTAGATGCCAAACAAGAGTGGTCCCAGGACTGAACCCTGAGGTACTCCACTTGTCATTTGTCTGGAGCTGGATTTGGAGTCGGCTACTTTTACAGTCTGGGTTCTGTCAGTAAGCCAGTCGGCAACCAGTTGAGTGACATAGGGATTTATGCCCAGCTTAGTAAGTTTATCTATGATTCCAGAGTGGGGGATGGTGTCGAAGGCCTTGGCGAGGTCCAGATAGGCTGTGTGGACCACCTTACCCTCGTCCACAGTTCTGGAGACTGATTTGAAGAAGTCAATCAGATTCAGGAGACAAGATCGGCCCTTCACAAACCCAAACTGGGTGGGGTCCAGTGTTTGAATGTTGCCAATGTCTTTGTTTATAAGTTCCATGATAATGCGTTCCATGCCCTTGCAGATCAGGCTTGTCAGACTGATGGGACGGTAGTTCTCAGGATCCAAGGTGGATCCCCCCCTTGTGGAGTGGGATAACTGTAGCTGTGCGCCACTCAGTGGGCACAATGCCTGAGTTGAGGCTATGATTAAACATGACACTTAGGTGAGGTGCCAGTTCATTTTGTAGTTCATGTAGTACACAGCCTGGGATGTCATCTGGTCCCATGGATGCTGTATTCTTAGCTTTGGAGAATGCGGTTTCTACCTGTGTTGCTGTGATTACCGGAATTTGGCAATCTTTTGGTATTGAAATGGGCCCTTTAGGGGGTGAGAGGGGTGTAAAGTTGGCACTAAATCGATCTGCCAGGATATTGGCAATATCCTTGGGATCAGTATATTTAATGCCATTCTGTTGTAGCTCAGAGCATATCTGAGCATTGTCATTTAGATTCTTGACATAACTATAGAATGCCTTGTGGCTGTCTTTGGAATCGTTGGCAATTTTATTTTCGTAACTAACTTTTGAGGATTTTATGAGGGATCTCAGCTTCTTACTGAGGCTGGTGAGGGAGTTTTTTCATCCTGGGATTTTCCTCTTTTCTGCAACAGTTTCTTCCTTCTGTTGTATAGTTTGTTTATATCAGGGGGAATACCAGATTTGCTTCCTTTTTTTGGAGAAGAACATCTTGGTTCTGTTTGGGATAGCACGATTCATGCACGAGTGGATGTGCTCGTACAGTGCCTTAGTGTAGGATTCTGCAGTCGAACTTTCAGATCCCATCTGCATGGGTGTCATGATGTTTGTCACTTCTGACTTCAGTAGCATGAAGTTGGCTTTGGAGAAGTTTTTTAAGGAGGTTTCCTTACTGGGGGGGTGGGATGTGGATGTCAAGGGTGATTTGCTTATGGTCAGACCTGACCAATGAGGGGGTGACCACTGGTGTGGAGCATCTATCTCCCATGTTGGTAATGACCAGGTCTAGGATATTGGACCCCCTGGTGGGACAATGGATTAGCTGATCCAGAGCATTGGAATTTATTAATTTAAAGAACCGTTGGGAAAAGGAGTTGGTACCCGAGTAGTTTTCCCAGTTAATGGCATGGTAGTTGAAATCACCCAGTATTAGAGTGTTTGGTTGTATCTTAATATTTTCCAGTATGTTTAGAAAGTTGTAGTGAGAATCTTGGAGCATGGTGGGGGGGGGGGGGTCTGTAGCAAGCTACAATTTGGATTGCAGTCTTACCTAGTGTTAGTTGCACCTGGAGAATTTCAGATGCATTGTGTTGGGCAACTAGCCTGGAGGTGCGAATATCCTTGGTGAATATGGACACTCCTACACCTTTAGTGTTTCGGTCTTGGTTTTGTGGCCGAAAAGTGTGGTAAGAGTTGCAGCCTGGTATTGCAGGGGTGCTCTCTGGAGCCTTGAACAAGGTCTCAGTTACTGGACCGATATCGATGTTCTCCATTTTTAGGAGTGCCTCGAGAGAGTGCATTTTGAGGTTTAGACTCCTAGCATTGAGTAGCATTACCTTCAGATTTTGCATGCTTGTATCTGTTACGGTGGTGGTTTTATCCTTTGAACCTTGCCTAAAAAAGGCACTATGGGATGGCAAGAGCTTTAGCCAGTAACCTGAATCCCAGGGGTGACAGGTGCAGACCATCTCTGGCAAAGCATCATGGTTTGTTGATCATGTCTTCCCAGGCAGACAGATACTGGATCCCCTTTGAATGACACCAGAATCTTAGCCAATTGTTGAAGTCAATCATTTTGCCCTTATACTGTGGTATTATTTTGGGCGAAGGCAGCATGCTACTCAGGGCTAGGGTCATACCTGCCTGGGCCACATGATCCAAGAGCTCTTCCATGTCTCTTTTCATGTAGTCCAGGGAGGTACGTCTTAAGTCATTCACTCCAGCATGGACAATGACAGAGTCATATTTGCACTTGTTGTGGAGTGACTTGAGTGCATGCATTATGTGGTGGATCCTGGCACCCGACAGGCAGCTGACTGTGATTTTCTCCTTGTTCAGCCTGGTGAGTGGGACATCAGTGTGCCTGACTATAGAGTCACCTATGACTAAAGTGTTGGGTACATTATCTTGCCTTAGGGGCTGTTGTTGGGTGGCACACTGATGTTGTGAGCTATGTGTCACTTTGGTTGTGACTAGTGTTTGTTTGTTTGTGTTTCAGCTTCGGAGGTCCTTGTTGCTTGGGCCGGTTAATGTTAAGGGCCTCTGCATATGTGGGTTTAGTGTTGCTATGTGTGGGTGTTGATGGTGTGGGTTTTGAAGGGCTATGAGTTGCTTGAGGTGTAGTGCAGGTGTTAACCTTCTCCTCTTGACTGTCTAGCATAATCTTGGCCGGAGAGAGCGTTGCTTCCAGTTTGGCTATGTAAGTGCATCTCCCGCAGGTTGTAGTGTTGGGTGGTAGGAAGAGAGGATTGTCTGTGTACATGAGGCAGTTGCCGCATTGCCCCAGTATGCCCTGATTCACCAGGTGGACAGGAGAAATCACCGGAAGCTGACCCTTGGACATGCCTGTTTAGGTGCTTTTTTGTAAAGTATAAGAGCTGTTTTCCCTTACCTTTGCAAGGCACTTTGCAATTATAGGCTATTTAGTGCTTACGATTAATTTCTCCTTATTGACAAGGAGAGTTGAGTGCTTGTATCAGTTTCATGCTTCCTAGTGCTTTCCAGCAGGTTCTAGAGCAAGTGCTATTCACAGGTGTTCAGATTTTAGTGCTACTACTGAGAAACCTGCTAGTTCTAAGGGAAAATTTGAAGATCAGACTTTCTGGCACCTGAAATAGTTTAACTCTAGCCTCACAGTGCTGCACGATGTGTAAAATGTACAAACACTTGTTTTTTAAGCTAGAAAGTTGAAAGGGATAAAAATCAGCCCAAAAAGGCTAATAAAATTACAATTTCAGCGCTGGAAACCACTCCTCTAGCGTTAGATAGGCAGTACAATGCTCACCACTCCCACTGGTAAGTAGTAGGACTTCCTTCTATCACAGCAAGGTCTGGATAGTTCTGAACATAGAAAATAAAGTCCTGAGACAAGCAAAGCCTGGGATATGGACTGGCTAGGAAAGATGGGAAATGAGCAAACAGGATAGTATTTTTTTTCTGACACCAGTCATTGTTGCAGACCCTGGGTTATCCTGGTCAGGAACGTCTGTGGTCTCTGGAACTGCTGCATGTGTGGTAAGATACATGCCAAATGTGCCATTGTACTTGGTAATGGGTCTGATAAGGGAGGAGTACAGGGATGCTATGGCCTCCTGGTTCCTGGATGACATACCTTTATTTGTGAAGTGTGTCATGTAGACAGCCTTTTGTACAATGGTGCCAATGCGGTGGGAAACTGTCAGGTTGCTATCAACCTTGGTGCACAAGTCACCTCATACCTGACTGCATGCTCAGTACATTGTTATTACTGTCACAACTAGTGTGGATGACATCTACCACAATAGGGATTATGAAGCAACCCCGGGCATTCAATTTGAGGCAATGCTTCTGACACCAGTCATTAATTTGGGTAAGAGCCTCCTGGAGGATGCTCACATCACTAAGAGTATGTAAGACAGTGGCCAGCTTACAGTCATCTGTAAGCCTCATTAGCCATAGGCCACTGGTTTTGTCTTTCACCTCAGAACAGTATATCGCAAACAGTAGAGGCCCCCTGACAGATCCTTGGGGTACATTGCTATTTAAGGTTCTACTACTAGGGGTGGCTTCCAATACTTTGACTGAGTGGGTACTATCATTGAGCCAGTTAGCTACCCATCTGGTAACATACAGGTTGATGCCTAGCTGTGTAGGTTTATGTATTATGGCTGACTGGGGATTATTGTCAGAGGCTTTGGCTAGGTGAAGGTAGGCAGTGTGCACCGTCTTCCCCTCGTCCATGTGTTTGTTGACAACTTCAAAGCAGTCAACCAGGTTTAACAGGCCTGATCTCCCTTTGACAATACCAAACTGTGTTGGCTCAAGCATTTGAGGTTGCTGATGTCCCTGGTTATAAGGCCCTTGATAATGCCTTCAATGGTCTTGCAGATCAGGCTAGTTAGGCTGATGTACATATGACTGGCTGGGTCAGTGGATGCTACACCTTTGTGTAGAGTGGTGACAGTGACTGTCCTCCATGCAGATGGCATAACACTGGTGCTCAGGCTTTGGTTGACTACTGTCGGTAATGGAGCTGAGAGCGCATGCCTGGGTTCATGTAGGATGCAGCCAGAGATGTTATCATGTCCCATGGAAACATCAGTTTGTTGCCCTTGAGAGGGCATTATGGATCTGCTTCCTGATGATGAGGGGAGGGGGCAGGTGCTGTACATATCCTCCTTTACTGATAAGACAGGGGGTGAGGTTTTCACTAGCCTGTCTGCAGCAGATTGGCTATATCTCTGGTGTATGTGTATGTGGTGCTACTGACAACCAGTACAGAGCAGATGTGGGTGTTGCCTCTGAGACTGCAGACATATGTGAGTAAGGCCTTGTGATTGGCCTTGGTGGATGCGTCCAATCTGTAAAAGTTAGCCTTAGAGTAATTCACCTGTGACTTTGTTTGCTTGTTCAGACAAAGGTGAAATTGCTTCCAGTTTGGCACCTGCTCCTTCTTGGTCCTGTACAGCCAATATTTCCACCTATTATGGGGTTTGTGCATTGCTGCTGTCCACCACAGAGGATTAATCTACCTTGGGGAAGATGATTTTCTCCATTCAGGTATTGCTGAGTCCATACAGCTATGTAGGTGCTCATACAGATGTTTGTTGTAGGCTTGGACACAAAGTCATGACACAGCTGAACACTTTTCCACTTTCAAGGTAGTAATTATAATCAAACTAGTAATTATTTCTGTTTCAAGGCAATACAACAACCTGTTGCTGTAGACATTTATGTCTGTTTGATGCACTGAAACTCAGATTACACATTTGTAAAACAAGTACGGCATATTTACCTGACATTTTGCAACTCATGTCTGTATGTTTGAGGCTTCCAGCTACTACTATTACTACATACATGTGCACAGGTAATACTTGATATATATTTCTGTTCTTTGTCAGTATGGCACACTGTGTTTACACCCTTGCAGCTCAGTCATACCTCTCAACCTGTTACAGCAAGACATCTGGACAAAGGGACACATAAATGGGGTGCAAACACCCAAAAATAGTGACACTTTAGAAATATTGCTGTAACACACTTAGACAGTTGATAGCAAAGTAAGATTTGCATTCATAGGCATACTCTGAAGGATATGATATCTGACATTCAAATGTATCCTATTATGTTATGACTTCAATCTTTACTGATTTGCCAGACAAAATACAACTGTAAGAGAAAATGACTACAAATATGAGGCAAACATGTGGTCAGTTGACAAAACTCCAGACAGTTGAAAGGTATGAGTTCAGTATATAACATACAGCTCAACACACACTTCTGCGCCAGTTGTTTCCTATAGACATACCCTATATAGGTCGCTTACATTTGCAAGACAAGCATATGTATCATAGTAGCATTCACAAGTAACATATGAATATCTACAACATCCAAGGTAGCTGGCCTGGCAGTATCACAGTCAGTACTGTACAACAGACACTCCAGTAGTAGTCATATGTCAGCTGACCTTTGCTGGGGTGACTCAGTGGACAGATCTGTGCTCTGTGTCACTGCAGACAGAGCCAGCAGGGATGGCCATAGGTGCTGGACAGCAACATGTCAGTCCAGCAAGTCTTGTTGAGACCTATTGTTTAACTTCTTATTTCCCATTATTGCATCTCCTATTCTGCATTCCATTACATGCTTAATTGTTTGACATACCTGTTATAGTGCTGCAGAGTTTTCTGTTTCAGGGTAATGCAGAAGTGTAGATTTCTGTAGTTGCAGTCTGACTTTCTGTAGAAAGGTTCAGACCTGTTATGCATGGGCAGCAGCTTGCATTTTGTAGGTAATGTTCATGAGCAGGGGATGGCCTCTGCACCAATTGGTGTCTCCCACTTGCTAATTGTATCCAGAACAGCTGTGTTGTCTTTCCAGTAGCCAATGGCATGGCAAACAATGCTATAATTAAGTCCTTCATGTGGGCCTTACCCCTTTTCCTTGCTTGTGAGGAGGACATTATGGATGTATGGGAGCTACAGCATCACAGAGGGTAGGTGAAAATACCTCTTAGACAAAGACAAGTGGAGAAAGACCAACAAAATGGGGGAGAATGTTCCAGAATTAGGGACAGATTGTAAGTATTGCTGTTATACAGTTAGAAAATTGGTAGAGTAACAGCGTTTGTCTGGACATGCATTTTCAGTGTGATTTGAAGTCTGACACTGATATGTATATGACATACCTCTCAACTGTACTGATTTCTGTAGAATGTCCAGGGGGTTGCCTGTTATGTTTGGTCTGTACGTCAGACAATCTTTGTTTTTGGCAAATCACTAGGATAATCTGAGGATTGAAGTCACTAAATAATGACATCCATTTGTGTTTCAGACGTCATATCCTTCAGAAAATTTATGTTGAAACAAACCCTGTCACTCCAGCAACATTTTAAGTTTATAACACCAATATTTAAAATATGTCCCTATTTCTGGTCCTCTGTCTCCTAAGTATGTCAGGCTTTGTCCAGATTTCTTGAAGTAAGAGGTTCAGATGTATGGTATATCATTATTTAGTGACTTCACTCCTGATATCATCCCAGTGATTTAGCAGAATCCCAGAAATGTTATGAGGAAGAGGCCATAAATATGGTCCCAAACCCAGGATATTCTGTGGAAATCTGTACAGTTGAGAGTTATGTCTGTCTGGCCATTGTTAACAGACTATCAACACTGTGTAGCAGTGTAGTGTGTAAATGTTTGTTGGTCTGAGTAGGGAGAGGGGCAGATTTGAATGTCATAAATCATTTTCTATCTGACTGTGCATGCTGCTAAAGTTGCTGAGGGTCTATCAGCTGTATATGTTTGTAGGGGCAGACTGGGACACGTCCCTTAACACCTCCGGATTCCAAGTACACTGTGATTTGAGACAGTATATATAGTAGTGTGTGACTGGCAATCAGGATATGTTTGTTCAAACAGTCGTTATACGCTAGAGGTCAGTTGTCTTACTGGTATGTTGCTGTGACTGTGGCGCAAATGGTTGTGCGTAGACAATTTCTCAATGATGTCTGCTTTTCCTTACAGTTACATCCCTGTAGTGCATGATATATGTGCAAATGCATGAGCAATTCCCCAGAGCTGATCTGGTACAGTGTTGTGTTGGTCTGACTGTAGATTAGAAGGTGCTGGGTGAACTGGTTAGCAGTTCTCAGTGTTTTTTCCCTTGTTACATGACTGCACTCATACCTCTCCACTGTCCAGATTTTCATACACTGTCCAGATGTGTGGCTCATATTTTTGGTCTGTTCCCCATAACTGTTGTGCATTTCTGACAAATCACTGGGATGATGTGACCACTAAAGTCACTAAATAATGACAATCATTTGTGTTTCAGACCTGAAATCTATCAGAAAATATATGTTAAAACAAACTGTGATACTCTAGCAACTTTCTAAACTTATAAAATCCATATTTAAAATATGTCCCTATTTTTTGGCCTTTGTCCCCCCACTTTGTCAGGCTTTGTGCAGATGTCTTGCACTATATATATATATATATATATATATATATATATATATATATATATATATATATATATATATATATATATATATATATATATATATATATATATATATATATATATATATGTATGTATGTATATGTATATATATATATATATATATCTATAAACATGACTAATTCCACAGTTTTTTCCCTAATGTTGGATGACCATCCTGCATGACATATTTACTGAAGCATTACTAACTCTCACAGTTCATGTGGAGTAGGGGTAGCTGCTGTGACTGGAGTGCACAAGGTCCTGAGTTTAAGACTTGCCAGGGCTGTGTATTTTTCTCCTTATGTTAAATGACTGTAATTCATGATATGTTTGTAAAAGCATCACCAACTCCCAGAGTTTAGATGGTGCAGTAGTGTGTTGCTGTGATTGTAGTGCACAGGGTCCTGGGTTTGACACTTGGCAGACTGATTATTTTGTTACTGGGCAGAACAAGGGTTGATTGAGACAGAGTGATTAAAGCACTTTTACGTAGCTGTAAGCGGGTTTTCGTGTTTTTTTTGTGAAGATAAATGATGCTAAGAGACGCTTAAGTCCTCTTAGCTTAGCTTAGCAGTGCTCATTCCTGCTTAAACCTGCTCTAATTTTAAATAAAGAAAAAAAGGGTGATAGGAAAGTGGTAAAATGGGGGCAAGCAGGGGGTAAAATATTAGGAAAAGCAGCTACGGATGTGCAGGATGGGTGTAGGAAAGGATCATAGCTCTACATTTCTTCTGCAGCAACAGCTGTGACTGATGTGAGAAATTTGGAATTTACAGCCTCACACCCCACAGGGAGGGGTGTTGCCAACATACATTTGTAGAGTAATTTGAGGGTAGATTGATTTACATCACTGTACATGGGGGCAAAATGTAGAACTATGTATGGGACAATGATTTTTTTGCGGGACAGATGCCCTTTTTTAAGGTGAGTAGGATGTTGGGGAAGGGCTGTAGGTATGTTTGGGGAGGTAGGTTGGGTAGGATAGGTTGCATTTGCAGACAGACAATACACACAAGGCAGCAGACAGGGGCAGTATATGAAACATGAGGGGGGTAAACACCTTGGACGGGGAGGTTGGTTGGGAATACAGAGGCCCATGAGCCCCCAAATGTATACAGTGGGAATGAAATCCCCATCCATGGGCAGTCACCACTGCATCTTCACGGTCCCAAAGGTGGCAGTGCTGGGGGCTGGACAGCAGGAGCAGCCTGCCCCTTGATGTGTTCCAGGCAGCCCTCGATCTGGCTCAGCTGTCCACCCAACTCTGAGTGGATGGCACTGTGCACCATACCCTGGAACTTGTTGCAGGTGATGGGCTCCTCTCTGTGCCCGTGGGAAGGGGGGAAGGGCCCCGTCCCCTGAGGTGGTTCCACCCAAAGGTGATGCAGGACCAGTGGAGGAGGAAGTTCCAGGTTGGGTCCCAGATGTGCTGGGGTCCAGTGCAATGGCCAGATGAGACAAAACAGGCAGATCCACTGGGATCTGCCTTCCTGAATGTGCTATGGTGTTGAGGTTTTCCAAAATATATTGGTTAGTCATGAACAAATATTTCAAAATTAGTTATAACTGCATGCGTGGGTGTTCCAATTAACCCAAAACAATAGATTTGAAACAGTTGCATAACAAACAGAACACATGCATAAATGGAGCAACAGTAAGTATTGTAATGGCATGCCAGTTACATTGATGGCAACAGGCCGCCAACAATGGTATTTGAACAAGGTATGTTAATATGCAACCGATTAAATATATGAACAATAATAGTACAGTGCCAACATTAGTTTTTGAGAAAAACATACCCATAGTATATGAATAATAATTAGAGATACAGATAAGGGGTGGGGAGAGCAAAAAGAGTCCATTAACTACAACTGTATAGGCTTCTATTTTTCACAACAGTACTGCTCAATACTCTGCAGGTCTGCCCTCACTTTACATCAACCTATGGTCCATAGCTTCTGTAGCACATACATACCTGTTAAACTGTCAACCTGGAATGGTATGGGGAAAACTGTGACAACTCTGGGTACATGACTAGAGGAAACTCGTACATGTCAGGGTTACATATATGATAAAGAAGGGGGGTACCCTGCACTGATGTTGTATGAGTGTGCTACTGGCATACTTCACCTGGATTCCTGTGTCCAAGGTTATTGGCAGCAGTGACCACTAGCTGTGACAGCGTGACACTTGAGAGACATGTATTGGGAAGACTGCATAGTGTATGCACCTATCCTGCTGTCATTTGCAGGCATGGGGTTGGACAGTGGAATAGTTGTATACGGTGTATTAGTATACCCTTCATACAGCTACTACAAACATTTCTTTAACTGTAAGACCTGTGGAGAAATATCTGTTAACACTACCTGACTGTTTCTACAAATATTCAAGATTTTTTGAGTGTATATATATGCACACATCTCAGTACCACTCCCTGGATTCAAACCGTGTCTAGGTGTGCAAAAATGAACAACAAAGCTATGTCTCATCACATTGAGCTACTGAGAAACTGCTGTCTCTTGTTTGACTGATTTCTGCCTAATACTCTGTTGGTTAGACAGTCTGAACTTGTAATCCTGAGATTCATGCACTGTGTATTAATCCTTTGAAATAATACAATCTGGAAAGCAAAGGTTAACACAAGGCAATGCTGCAGGAGACACACACTATAATACATTACACATTACTATTCAGGGTTCAGATCTTAATCCATAACATATTTCATATTTCATTTATATCTTGTTTTACAGCTCTACAATTTACAGTTTTGCATAACAGTTGGTTCTTAGAACAACCTCAGTTAATGCATGCTGTCAAAGCCACATTTGCTGTGAGGAACCTGTACACGTTCTATTTCTACAACAACATACCAGAGTAAACACAACAGTTTGTGGTATAAATCTTTATTTTAGTAACATGACACAGTGCTTTATTACTGCATATCCTGTATATCAATATTAGTCTGACAAACTTTATTTATTCAGTAGACACAGAACACACTATACCTACTGGCAGTAAACAATGTACTCCTTCTTATTTATTGCACTATATACTGCAAGATAGATTTGTACTCACCAGCCTGTCAGCGCAGCCTTGACAGTCTGTCCACATGGGTCTCCACATTGCTAGCCCTCTCCACTGCAGCTGTAGAGGAAAAATAAAACAAACATTATACATACCTGTCTATCACATACTCAGGCTAGACTTTGGTACAGCTATGGATGAGATACTTACAAACTACTGGAGCATTCCATGCCCAAGCATCTTGGGATCCACTGGGCCAAGAGCACCCCCTTCTTATGCTTTAGGTTGGCATAATGATGCCATACCTGCTCACCAGTTCGGGGGATTCCAGTAGCACTGGTGAGGTTGCGTGCCGGATGGTCCCAGCCTCCACTTTGAACTGTGAGCCCTGGTATTGGCCCTGCAGCAGTCTGTCATCATGGTGTTCAACAAGGAGCCCAGCCATGACCCTGGACTCCAAAATGCCCCAGCTCTGCACCCGAAAGCATGCTCCCTCTCCATTGACAGACATAGTTCCTGCAGAGATCAAACTACAACAGATTCTGACTGTATTCCCACCTGTGCAGTTTAAATAAGGCCATATTCCCACCCTTTGCCTTCACTGAACCATTTTGAAAATGTTGAGCGTAGCTTAGCAGTGCACAAATCTGCTAAGCTGAGTTGAGCAGTGCTTAAATAAGTACATATTGAACAGTGCTTAGTGGTGTGCAAATCCACTTAGATGAGCTGAATGCTGCTTAGAATTGACATCTAAAAATGCTCAAACTGGCTGAGTATAGCTAAGCACTGCTAAGCATTGCTCAATTTTCATTTAAGAAAATATTTCAGAATTGCAAATTAATAAATCATTACTGACATATTATTAAGTGTATATGATTTACTTTACATGACATCCCCCTATGTGCTTTGATTACATTACCCTGGGGTGTGACTATACTGTGTGGGACACTTGTATTTACATGGATGATTTCACATGTTTTATCCACTGACACTTCATTTTTGGACCAGCTACACTACCCTGGTTAACAAATACCAATTACTACATAATTTAAAAATAAAAATAATTTTATCAATGCTTTCCCATGTAAAACCGAAAGGTCTGTCTTGGTACTCATACTGTGAACTGCTGCATGCAAAGCCAGAACTCTAAAAACTACACTATCTTGCCATTGAGGATTTTAGCTATACATTTGTATTTAGCTCCTATAAGAAGTTTAAGCAATGCTGAGCAGAGGGCCGTGATGCACAAACCTGCTCAGCTACGCTTAAGCTTAACTTATAATGAAAAAAAAAATTAATACAAGCACTTTAATTACATGTATTAATACTAATGCTGATTCATATTTGGTAATGCACTACCTGTCATTCTATCAACTTTCTAACTCTGTATGAGCAATATCAGGATTGATGTCACTAAATAATGGCACACATTTGAGTTTCAGACTTCTAATCCTTCAGAAAATGTTATGTTAATAAAACCCTGTTGTTCTATCAACTTTCTAAGTTTATGAAAGCTGTACTTAAAAATATGTCCCTATTTTTGGACCTTCATCCCCCCATTTGGTTGCCCTTTGTCCTGAGTTTGGGCACTAAAAGGTTTACAGGTATGGCTGTGTGTCTGAGGACACAATTGTACTATAAAATGCTGTATGGCATTTTCACAATGCAGGGGGTGAGTGACAGTACCTGTCACATACACCCTGCATTGCTTCCCATTCACACTCCAGCTTTCAGTGTCCATGGACACTGAAGGCATTGTAAAGTGCTGTACGGCACTTTCACAATGCAGGGTGTGTGTGACAGTACCTGTCACACACCCCATGCATTGCTTCCCATTGATGATCATGCTTTCAGTGTCTGTGGACACTGAAAGCATTTTAAAGTGCCGAACGGCACTTTCACAATGCAGGGATGTGACAGTACCTGCCACACACACCCTGAATTTATTTCAATTTCTACTAACTCTTTCAGTGTCTGCGGACACTGTTTTACTTTTACTAGTTGCTTTCAGTGTCTGTGGACACTGAAAGCACTTAAAAAGTGCCATACGGTACTTTGAGAGTGCAGGGGGCATGTTGGATCTGTGAGCACTACTGCAACACGCCCCCTGCATTCATTCAGTGTTCATATCTGCAGATCCATTCTCAGTAGTGCAGATCCATTCTCAGTAGCGCACCTTCATGAATATAAAAGACATGCTTCTGAGAAGGCTATGCGGATGCGAACACTATTCACTCCATGTAGGAATAATGCTGTTCCTACACAGAATTTATTGAATCCTGGGGTATATGTCACAACTGCATGTTTCTACCCTGAAACAATCCCAATTATAATACACACACACACACACACACACACACACACACACACACACACACACACACACACACACACACACACACACACACACACACACACACCTTAAAGAAATAATGACCACATCATCTCCAATCCCCACTCAAACTAGCTAGAGTGACTTTCTGCGAAAATTGCTGAGAAAAGACAATTTTAGACTAGGTGGAGTTCAAGGTAGAGGCCACATCTAAGCTTATATAAAAATCCACCTATCCTGTCAAGTGGGGACAGACAAACTGCCAGATGCTCTGTGGGGTTGGATATTCTGTAATGCATTTTATGCCTTATTTTAGAAACAAAACAACTTCCTGATGTTTTTTTGATTGTTACCCAGAAGACTTATGTTTGATCCTAGCAGTATTGTGCACATACCTGTCAAGTGTACCTCATTACGAGGAACGTACCCCATTTGGGGTCTTAAAAAGTTAATGTTCCTCGAAGTTCCTCAAAGTTCCACATTGAAAGAGTTTGTCCCACATTCAGTGTTAGGAAAGTTTTTAAGTGAAATCCATGGTAAATAGAAATCAATCATATTAATTCATTAAAGGATCTTCTTTATAAGTAAAAACAGCAAATTTTAAACATCCTATGACCTTCCTAGTTGAAGTTGTTAGTAAGCCATTAGTATGTGTTCCACATTTTGCCCATTTGTTCCACATTATGAAGGCGAGTGTTCCTCATTTTGGAGATGGAATGTTGAGAGCTATGATTGTGCATGTCCACAAATAAAAATTGGGATATTACGTTATGAACACATACACACACACACACACACACACACACACACACACACACACACACACACACACACACACGTATATATATATATATATATATATATATATATATATATATATATATATATATATATATATATATATATAGATAGATAGGGATCCCCTTCAGAAGCTCAAAATTTAAAAACTTCAAATGGCCGCGACCATAAGATCGAACTTTTGAAACTTTGAATGTTTTGAATGGAGATCGCCATACAGCATTTTTCTCACTGTACTGCGATCTTGGAGTTGGTATATTTATTTAACAGGGGGTGTGGAGTGCAGGGGGCTTGCTCTCATGCAAAAACCTAAAAAAAAATTTTTTTTTTATTTCATTTTTGAAGTTTCAAAACTTCGATCTTCTGGTCTCAGACATTTGAAGTCCAAAGTTTTGAAATTTCAAGCTTTAGAAGTAGATCCATATATACATATATACACTGGCACTGCCACAAACTAGGACTATCACAACACTCGCTGATTTTTTCACACACGTACACATATACTTACACTGGATAGGTTTATCACAAAAGGCACATACAGGAAAACTGTAGGAACACCATTTCACCTTTGGCGTGTCTTTGAATAAGCCCACATAGAGAAAAGGAGGACATGCAAACTCCAGACAGAAGGAGCCACAACCAAGAATTCAGTCAAAGCCAACTGCTGTGTGATGTCAATGGAAGTCATTGCACCAGATGCTAGTAATTGTTACTCACCACCCTCAGCGCTGTTAAGCATTAATCTTGCACTTAATAGTCCTCATCAGCCACAGTAGAATAGCACCAAGAAGCCATTAAACTAGTATAAATGGTTTTATTGTCAAGACTGAATGAAGTGTTTATGGTTTTCCCAATTATCTTTACAGGTTCATGGGAACTTATGAACTTATTCTTATTGGGTGTATGCTCTGTGTGTGGGAGCAGTTAGTGTGTTATGACTTTCTAAGCTCCAAAACACTTACTGCTACAATTCTACCTTCTAAATTTTGTAGTATATGTGCATATGCAGTACAAATTATTATGAATGGTTCTTTTTGATCAGAACTGAGAAATTGTGTTTTCAACACTTCACTCTTGAGGTGAATTTCTTGACATCCATGTCTCAAACACATAACAGAGAAGATTATGAGCAGGTCACTGATCCAAAGTGACTTATTATGTGTTTGTGACATGGATGCTAAGAAATTCCCTCAAGATAGAAACTCAAGAGGTACATTTTGGCATCCTTCTCAAGACCAAATTCCTCAAAGGTTTCCTGGAAACCACATCCATTCATGGTGAACTGGCCAAAACTATGAGGCAAAATCAGGAACAGTTGAGAGGCAGGATTCTCTCACACTCATACACAGACATATGCATCCATACCTACATATATACACATACATATACACTCACTTGCACAAGTGCATACACACATACATAACATATTTACAGGTTAGAATGAATCCATATGCTCCAAATAATGCTAACAATGGAATGGGAAAACCTCCAGACTGTATCGCACAATGTAACTTCCTGAACACTCATACATACATACATACATATTGATGTGCAATTAAATAGAATAACTGAATTCACATGTAAAGTGACAGAACTCATTTACTGTGGCCAGACTGGATTTGATTATTAATTTTAATACTATACTGATGACAAATCTATTTTCTGCTGGGCATGCCTGCTGGACACCCCAGATCTAGATAAACTGTGTCCTTCCTCTTCAACCTCTAGGATTTAGCCATAGCTTCAAGTCTGTGTTGCACAGAAAACTTTCCCAGGCTCTAGCTGCTCCCCTATTCTCATAATGTACAGCACTCTTTGCTTCTCTTTAGAATCCTATGCATGCTGCTTGACAACTAAACAATGATATTCTTTTACATAGTCTCCTCTAGACTTTAAGATGGAGGAAGGTGAGTGGGTTTGTTGATAAGAATGGGCTTAGATCCAGAACCATATCTAGGCCTCGGGTGTCATAGACATTTCCCCAGTTTGATGCTCCTTCAACTCAAAATTGAGGAGCAAAAAATAGTCTTCTGTAGTCACGTAACTTTAGCAAGCTGCTTGCTGCAACTGTGACAGGCATCTTGCTACCATGCTACAGTTACTGATAGACAATAAGTTTCAACCATAGTCACAAATGCAGAACTGGCATTCGCTTTTCCTAAGTACATAACTTCTGTATGTAAGATGATCCAATTAGTCCTGTTCAACATCTAGGACCGAGGTCTAGTTTGACATCCTGGGTGGTTTCAATAAAAGATTCCATGTAAAATGGTGAACCTGAAGGAAGACTCTTTCTATTGATCATACTTGGCTTGTAGTGTCTTACAGAGGTATGTACAGAAGATTAAGGGACAGACACATGAATTTCATCCAAAGAGGCAGTGCCAGAAAAGCCTATGATATAGCTACTGTTCTAATGGTGTGCACTGTGGAACATACTGGAGAAAGCTTCTTACAGTTCTCTTGGTAACACTCTCTCTAGGCCACTGCACTAACCTGGTCTGCAAAACCTTCTGTATAAATCTATTAGATGCATAAAATGAAAAAAAAAAGTAATGTTTGTCTTCCTTGTTTGATTTTGTTTTGTGCAGATAAAAATGCAGCTGTCTGTGCATGTCCAAGTAAAAAAAAAAAAAACATAATCTCAGTTGTTACTATTATCTGAAAAGAATACTAGAAGATTTAAGGACCGATTCAAATGTGTCTCCTAAACAACTTAGCAGGGTTCTTCCTTAACATCACTATGTCCTTATGAAATATCAGGTAAGGAGGTTTGGTAGAGAGTGTATTTCTGACACTTATCAAGCTGACGTAACCACCACCACTAGAAAAATAGTCTTACACATACAGTATTTTAGTTCTACCCTGGATGCTGATTCGGAAGAAGGCAATGTTCTCCTCAACAAGAGTCTTTATGTATGTATGTACTGATGTGGAACTTTGATCACAATGACAATTTTTAGGCTTAGCCCAGGAGATTAAAAAAAAGATGAATGTAAAAAATACATAATATTAGAACAAGCTGCTGTCAAAGCAGAATACAGAAAGAATATGTGAAAAACAGTAAATCTGTAAACATAAATATCTGTGTCCAGACAATACAGTTACATACATGTTCTATACATTTACAAATTAAAAAAAAAATATTCACAGTTACAAATAATGTTGTGCCATGTAAACTATCATTATGTGCATTTATAGATTAAATCATGAGAAGAAAATAAAAAAAAGAAAAGGAAAAAGAGAGAGGAAAGAGAGGGAAAAAAGCTGCTGGTGCTGGGTGGAGGAGATGGCAATGAATCTTTTAGATTGTGTACACATTAACGAATAAATGCAAATTGGGGAAGCAGGATTCATGTTGATCGGTTAAATGCAATTACAGCAGACGTCAGACGGGTGAAACAATTATACTGAAACAACTTTCCCAGAACCTCAAAATAATTTTTTATGTAAGAGGGGTGCTCCCCTGTTCCTCCATATGGTCAGACACCCCCCACACAAACTTATATATACCTATTCCAATATTGCACAGCAGTGGAGAAAAGGGGAACACTCCACTGTCAGTGAATGTTGTTTGAGCATAACTTTGTCAACAAACTGGCTTTCACTCTAACTGCATTCGACTAACTGATTGACCAATGACAGAGAAAGGTCTACAAGGCATTAGGTGATGTAGCCAGAGGGGAAGCACTTACACTGAGTTTGTTTTAGAAGAAACTTGGTAAGAAATTTGTTGTACAAAGAGGTCTTTTAAGGAGGCAGTGAATCTCAGACTTTTGGAGATGTGATACAAATGCAGTGGTTTTGTTTTGGGGGTCTGCAGAATTGATCCAGAGTGAGTTTGTTCTGTAGGGATGCAGAAGGGGATTTTTGTAGTGAGGTTTGCAGTTAGTAGGGAGAAGGTTACTGATATCAGTAAATTGAATAGTTGAGATCCAAGCAATAGGTCAGTTCTTTGCTTAATTGATTTATTTACCCTTTGTTAGCCAGGCTAGTCCCACTAGGTTAGTGGCCCCTTTTCAGGGGAGACCTGAATTCCTGCTAGGGGAAACTTGGCAAGGGTGTCAGGGAAATTCTTCTACTCTTTTCGATAAGTGCCATAGGATATTTTATATCCACCTGAGCTACCACCATCCAACTCAAGCAGATAGTACTTTGCTTTTACATTTCATCTGAAGGACAACACACTCAGAAATACAGGCCACCCTCCCTTATGTTGCACTGCAGTGTCAGCAGTCAATCTACTGAGTGTGGGAATATTACCTGCAGCCATCTGCACCAAAGGTGAGTGCACTACCTGTTGCACAACTGGCACTGCAATTGATTCAGCCTCCATGACCGAAATGGAGTGATTAATGGAGGCCTAGTAAATGCACCTTTTGGGATGGTCATATATGCTTTGAGAGAAGCTATTGAACTGTTATGGGGGCCTTGATGAAAGTTTTTTTTTTTAGTTGCAAAAACAATGTGACAAACAAACGAACATGAAGTTAACAAACAATAACCTATACTCAGCAAAATACAATATAATGACTGTTCATATATCCCAAAATAGTTAATACATTACAGCACATCTAAATAATCATGCTATGTGACAGTAATGCCACTTCCTAGCATTGACGTCCAAGGTACTCAACATTCTGTGAAGACAGCATCACATTATATTCAGTTTGCCAACTAATTGCTAAATGCCATAGCACCTGTACTTGTAAATTCTTTCCCATTCTACTGCCTAGCAAACATAATATACTTACATAAACTGCAATGCAGATCATAATAACTGCCACCAATTGTAAAAACTAAACCTTTTTCACCAGAGGGATTGACTAGGGAGGGGGGGTTGTGCTCAGGAGTAGCCAATGGGAATGTTCAGTGGTCTGGTACTTCCTAAAATTGTATTAGTTATTTGAGATGTAGGTATCTAAAGTTTAGACACATACGTGCACTTTCCAAAATGAACAGTCACTGCACCTCTGCTAGCATCCAATGTAATCAGTACTCAAACAAAATGAAGATAGTTTTCTGATGTGGCCTACATACTCAATCTGTTTCCATGTGTCTACCTTAGGGCAGTCTGGTTGGCATATTCCCAAATGATTCTCTATGTGCCCCACCGTCTTTGACCCCACTGGTTCCATTAACAAAAAGTAGATGTACTCAGCTTTTCACCCTGACAATATACTTTGCAAGGTGCTTAACCAGTGATATAGACTTCATAACCTTGCCCACTGCCAAGATGGTGGGGAAGAAAGCATGTCTGAATTGTATTTCTAGAACTCTATTTATGGTAATCAGTATAACTGTTTAAGGGACCTGAAGGAGGCACAGATAAAGCCGCAATCCTAGCGATGCATAACTTGCTTAAGATTCATGATACCTTTTTTGCACGATGTCAACAGAGTCAGTCTCCCTTCTATTTTCAGCCTAGGAGGTCCCCATTACAGACTGTCCAAACTCAAAGGAAGAGTAACACTTGCTGCCTTGCATAACTGGTAAACAGCAATGTGGGTACTCATTATGTGATGTCATCACCAAAAAGAAAATGGTAAAGCTTATATAAACTAGCAGATTGCCTTGTGACAGATTTTCCAGTAATATTTGCCTCTGTCATAACACTGAATGAGGGCTCACTGCCAGATGTAAAGAGAATGTGGTGTTAACATAAATGTGGTTGCATATGCCTTGATATCAGGGAGCCCTGTCCCTCCGGCATGAGTTTTTGTTGTAGTGACTTTGACTGGTATCATTCAGCACTTCCTGTCCTAGATAAATGTCATCAGCTTGTGGGATTTCCCAAGAAACTCATGGCTGTATGACACTGGCAGATGGCATAGATTATAATATGCCTTTTGGAAAAAAGAACATTTGTTTTGCATTTATTCTTCCCCTTAAGTGAGTCTCAAGCTAGACCAAAAATATACTAGTGTTTATAGAAGTTCCTGCATAGGTCTGCAGTTTATATTCAGCAATTTGAGGAAGAAGGGATGCAGTCTTATTCTCAAATATTAAGGGGGGGGGGGGTGAGATGCTCAAGGAGAAGGCTATTCAGCAAAACCTGGCTTCCTCCTGGTTATGACTTTGTTATCTGCGGATTGACTTTAAGACCAGAGATGCTGTAGAAAAGTTTGTGCATAGGGAATGTTCTGATGTGGGTTTTCAGTTAGAATTTATTTACTTACTTATTTGTACTTGTTAAATAGAATATAGCACTGATCCCAGTGGACCACTTTCAGGCTCACTCCAGCTGTACATAGTATAAAGAACATTATACAACGACCTCCCATTAATATTCTAAAATGTGCACGCTGATTGGTCAGTGTGCACATTGTAAATCAAAGACTTATACTAATGGTAAAAGTTCCGGTCACCCGGCCTTTTTCCATTAGTATAAGTCTTTTTTTTTTTTTTTTACAGCAGCGGAGAACGCAAGATCTCCGTTGCTTTTTAAAACTGTCTTGCTATGTTAAAGGAGTTTAACATAGCGAGACAGCTTTAAAAAAAGTAACGGAGATCTTCCTTTCTCTGTTGCTTTTTTTAAAGCTGTCTCGCTATGTTAAATGGGTTTAACATAGCGAGACAGCTTTAAAAAAAGCAACGGAGATTCTCCGTTGCTTTTTTTAAAGCTGCCTCGCTATGTTAAACTCCTTTAACATAGCGAGACACTTTGTAAAAAGCAACGGAAATCTTGCTTTTTCCGTTGCTTCCACCTACAGCTATGATTTACTGCGTAAGCATATGCATGCGCAGTACATCAGAACTGCCGCAGAATACCAGACAACAGCGGAAGGGCAGCACGGAGGCATGATACAATGCCATTATTTAAGAAAAGTATTTTTTTTTCTTAAATAATGTCATTGTATAATAGCAATAACCCACTTCTGTGTGTGGGTAATGCTGGATTTACCCATGGTTGCCTTTGTTTGGCCACTCGGGCTTCACTCTCATTACCAAACCACACCAACCGTGGGTAAATCCAGCATTACCCACACCCAGGCGTGGGTTATTGCTTAAATATCTGCAATCTGAGCAGGAAACAATAATTCTATATACACATTTCTCTAAATGATTATTAATAAAATATTAAGAAATTATCTGATTTTACTGTATCACAGTGCTATATATACTAGCATGTCACTTGCATTTACAAAAATTTGCTAGATACAAATATAAAACACACAACATTTTTTTGTTTTAGATTAGTCTCTTGAAGAATCAACAATTCTGACCTCCACTAGAGTAAGCAACATCCTCGACCTGGTTATCACCAACATGGGAGACCATTGCTCCACGCCTATAGTCAATTCCTCCCTGGTTAAATCCGACCACAGAGTGATTACAATGGAAATCTCCATCTCACCTATACCCCCCGCTAAGGTGACCACCCTGAAAAACTTCTCAAAAATGATTTTGGGCTTCTAAAAACAGAGGTGGCTAACTTCTTGGCACCCATGCCAACTGAAAATAGCTGCATGACTGCCGAATCATACACCAATGCACTGTACGAGCAAGTACACAAATACATGGATCTTGCCATACCAAATAGAACTAAGACACTCTCCTCCAAAAAAGGAAGCCAATCTGGTGGTCCCCAGCCATCAATAAACTCTACAACAGAAGGAAGAAACTGTTGCAGGAAAAAAAAAGAAATCACAAGACTGGAAAACCTCCTGTATCAGTCTCAATAAAAAGCTGAGATCCCTTATCAAAACCTCGAAAGCCAGCTATGAAGGCAGAATTGTGGCTGCCATCAAAAACAACCACAAATCCTTCTATAGCTATATCAAAAACCTCCAAGGCAATAACCAAATATGCTCTGAGTTATTGTGCAATGGCACCTCCTATACTGAGCCAACAGGTATAGCCAACATACTGGCCGACAGATTCAGTGCCAACTTTACCCCCTCCCCCAAAGGGCCCTATCACAATAGCAGAAGAAAGCCTGGTAACCACCATTTCTGAGGTACAGGTAAAAGCTGCATTGTCCAAAGCCAAGAATACAGCATCCATGGGACCTGATAATATCCTTGGCTGTGTCCTACATGAGCTACAAAATGAACTGGCACCACATCTGTGTACCCTGGTCAATCACAGGTTTACCTTAGGCTATATCCCTAATGAATGGCGCATTGCTATAGTCATCCCGTTCCATTTAGGGAGAGCAACTACAGACCCTGGGAACTATCACTCCATTAGCCTAATGAGTCTGGTATGCAAAGCTATGCAGCACATCATCATGGACCTGCTTAACAAAGATATAGGCAATCTCCAAATCTTGACCCTACACAGTTTGGCTTTGTCAAGGGGAGATCCTGCCTGCTGAATCTGGTTGATTTCTTTGAGGCAGTCACGAAGGTTATGGATGAGGGTAAGGCAGTGCATACAGCCTACCTCGACCTGGCCAAGGCCTCTGATATCATTCCCCACTCAGGTATCATTGGTAAACTCACCAAACTAGGCATCAATCCTTACATCACTAGGTGGGTTGCAAATTGGCTCACAGACAGGACCCACAGAGTGAAAGTTGTGGATTCCAAGTCAGACTGTAGACCAGTCATGAGTGGAATCCCACAGGGCTAGGTCCTGGGCCCTCTCCTGTTTGGCATCTATTTCTCAGAAGTCCAGGCCAACACAGAAGGACTCTGGCTGACCAAGTTTGCTGATGACTGCAAGCTAGGAGTCATTATCAACTCCCCAAGTGATGCAGACATCCTACAAAAGGGCATCTCTGAGACCAATGACTGGTGTCGGAACCATGGCCTGAAGCATAACACCAAAAAATGTGTTATCATCCCCTTTGGAAAAAACTCAGTTCCCACAAATTACCATGTTGATGGGAGCCCACTGAACACTGAATGGGGCCATAAGAGATCTGGGCACCCAGGTCAACAGCCACCTCACCTTCAACCATCACATTGCCACTCACATTGCCACTGTGGTCAGAAAGTCCTTCTATGTGGCACATTTTATAACCAAAGGTATCGCATCCAGGAAGAAAGAGGTCATCATCCCTCTCAACTCATCCCTCATTAGACCAGTCATCGAATATAATGCCCCATTTGACATGTATCTGACCAGACACCTACAACAGCTGGAAAGGCCACAAAAGTACCTCACAAAAATGATCCTAGGCCTTATACACATGTCCTACATGGACAGACTCAAGAAACCTCAGCTGTGTTCAGTCTCTTATTGTCTGCTTAGAGGTGATCTCTGCTTGACTTACAAAGCCATGTCCGACCCAGCCCTACTTGAAATACTACACCTAAAGAAATCACAATCCTCCTGTGCCACACGCTCCAGAGATCACAACCTCATTTCCACAATTAATAGAGCATGCTGGAAGGACAGGTTCATCTCTCAAAGAATGCCCATACTCTGGAATAAGCTTCCCATTCATGCCAAGAAGAGCACCTTGCTGGCCCTCTTCAAAATAAATCTTGACAAGTGGATGGGTAACAGAAAGTTCACCCCAGGGATCACTTTAATTGCCCTACTGGATAGGGGCCCCATGAACTAACATCAGGTGGCACAGTGCCTGGGCAATTTTTTTGGGCTAGGCTTGTAAAGTCTCCAGGGCCATTAGCCTAGTACACACATATGAACCTATGAACCTAAATATTATGCACAGTCATGCTAACATAAAAGTTTTTAAAGAAGTCTGCCATATCCTGAATATTTCAACAACTGACAAGTCAGCTCTGTGAGAATTCTATCCTTTGGCAATACTCTCAGCAACAGTCAAAGTAGCAGACAGTCTAACTTTAGGAATTTTAATAAAAGAGGCTAGTAATTAAATAAAACATATTCAGACAACATTGTTTGGTTTTGTATTTGCTTAAGATGGACTTCAGTATTTTGCAGTTCAGTAAAAACATCTAGGCTAGTTTTTTTTCACAGAGAAGGCAAGTCATTCTGTAGAACAGTATCTTGAGATACAATATTTGAATTCATTGACATTTTATGATGATGTCTATGACTCCTATAGATTTGATGATCTAAACATTTCAAGTAATAAGATCTCGGTCCATCTCCTCCTAAAAACACTCCACCTTGCATTTGCCTGTTTTATACATATGTTAAGCTGTACAGACAGTAGAATGGCTATTTTAAAGCGAGTAGGTTTTTGGGGTTTCTACTACAATAGAATTTCTGTCTCCTTTGATTTTTATTTAATAAGTCAAATAGATTACTTTGCTTTTTTTTTTTTTTTTTTTATCAAAGAGCACTTGAAAGCAATTTAGACTCTTGTCTTCATGCCATTAATAACTGTGAGCCTGCCATAATGATAGGTTTATACCATGAACAGGTAAATTCTTGTATTCCAAAACTGTCAAGTAACTGTCTCCAATTCGTCCACATATTTTCCTTTTTAAGCCTAGGCTAGAATATTGAGGACCATAACTTCTTCCAGAAAATTATGTCTTGAGCTAATGCTTTTTAGCACATTGATAGCAAAAGTTCTGCTGTATTTCTTCACCTATTATGACCTCAAAGTATTTAGAGTAATAGCCAACATACAAAAGAAAATTGTTCTCTTTTTGTTAATTTTTTTCAGATTTAACCCCATAATGACCATTATGTTTTCCCTCAGCTGCTTTATTGATGTATTTGTTCCCCTAGGAGGGGAGAGTCAGATATTGAGAGCACTGCCATCATTTGTTGTGAGAAACGTCTCCTGTTCTTTATCTTGCTAATTTGCCACATTTGTGACTTCAGCTAATTCTTGCTATCAAGATGTACATACCAGCTTTTCACATAGTGATCCCTGGTTTGCAATGAACTACTTGGTGCAATTGCGGTCATCCACTCCTGGAATGGGAACCAAGTGCTGACTCTCTCCAAAGGTGGACAAGCCAACAATAGCTGCTCCTGTTTCATCTCTGCTAAAGGAGTTCTTCCAGTGCCTGGGCCACTTGTCAAATGCAGATTATCAGGCAGAAAAGCCAAGGCTTTATCCTGCTTTGCAAGTGGAAATAGCAAGAAAATATTTTTTTCTGTACTGAACCAAGACAACTCTTACCTTATTACAAGGGACAAGTGGAATACCATGCAAAATGAATTTATCTCTCATATTTTATTTATGAAAAGCTGCACAGATTACACATTTTATAAACATTTCCGTAGTTGATACATTTCAAGCCATCATAAAATATATCATTCTTTTCTTACGTTTAACTGTGCCTAAATGTAATCAATATATTCTGCAAGCAGTGATTCTCTCACCCTAAACCAGAAATAACTTTATCTGCTTTAAACATACAACTTTCCACATAAAATATTATACCTAAATGGATAATCTGTTCGTACTTAGGGAGAGCAAACTTTAGCCTGGCCAGCCACTAGTGATGGCATCTTTCAACAACAGCAATAATTGTTTTAATACTTTGCAGTGATGTATGATGTGATTCTACATTTACCATAAATGTATAATAACATATTTTTCACAACGATAAACAATGATTTTATATGTATTTGTATATACTTTTTGTCTGCTTCCGTTAAAGCTCTTGATCTGTATGCAGCCAGATTGCCTTCTTGTTACAACACTGTACTCACTCTTTGCAGATAAGAATCCTCATATAGAATCACTTGCTGAGAAGCATCATGAAATTTTACTGTAAACAGTTCAGAAGTTTTCTATTGTTGGTAGCTCAAAAACAATTTTATTTATTTATGCTTTCTTGACTGAATTAGTCCCACTAGGCAAGGGGCCACGTTTTAGGGAGACTTGAGCTGGTATTCATTACTGACCAGTGGAAGTTTGACCATATCACTGGAGAAATTCCCCTAATCTTTTTGATAAGTGCCAAGTGATCCAACATTCTTCAAATAACGAGATACAAATTTCTATTTCCTTACATTTTTCATCAGAAAGATACTCACACTATCAGTGCCAGTTGTTCAATGGCCAGTAGAAACAGGGTCTCTCTAAAAACACAAAATGTTGGGGAGTTGGTGAGCACTCTTGCAAAGGGTTATTGATAAAGAACCACTATTGCAGTCATTGGGTGGGGCAACCAAACCCCTCCATTAATGACCACAGATATTACTAACATACTGAGTCAAAACCTTTATCAAAGTCTATCAGTATAACATTTGTTTGCATTTTGCAAGAATACTTACATAACTGTCTTTCGGCTTTTCCCGGTTAGGGGTCGCCACAGCGGAACTCCGGTCCGCTAAGGATTGGCAGTAGAATTTTACATGCTGGCTTGCCGGGCCTAACGCACAACCTTCAGTGAAGGAACACCCATTCACGCATGTCGACACACAGAAGACGCTCTAACTGAGAATTGAACGTGCAATGAGTAAAATTGTTCAGTGGCTGTTTACATCAGATGGGTCTTTACCCATTTTAGGAAGTATTTTACTCTAAACTCCTTCAGATGGGGGGTCATCCTAGAGTTGAACACTTTTGAATTTCTTTTTGTCTCAGGGTCTTGCATATACAGCTGTGGAGGCTGTCCAAACCATGGGCTTCAAAGGAAAAAATAGTCATTCTTGAAGAGTTGTTTCCCCTTCTGAACTTGGGGCCAGGAGAGTGGAGATGGATTTTGCAGGCACCCGCAGAAGATGTAAATTATTAACATTGGGCAGTGTAGTGGTGCAGCGATAGCATGGTTGCCCTACAGCAAGAGGTTCTCCGGTTCGATTCTTGGCTTGGGTGTGTTACATGCAGTGTCTGCATGTTCTCCCTGTGTTCATGTGGGTTTCCTCTGGGTTCTCCTGTTTCCTCCTATGTTACAAAGACATGTATCTGGAGTGTTTCTCCCTAGGCCTCCACTGAAAATTAGCTTCATTCCAAGTCAGACTTTCCCAGTAAACAAATGTTAAATAACAAACACTGTGTTGTGTAAGCCTGAAGGCCGGCAATCTGCCTGATTTCTCACCCTTTGCCCAGTCTTGTAAGTTTGATATGCATGAATGTATCTCAGTCCCGTGCTACAAAGCTGCAACTAATGCAGTCTCAACCTGTCTGCATTTTCTAACCAGGGATCTTCTTTAGAATTTGTGTTTCATGCAATTTGCTAACAAGTGCTCCATACCAGAAGAGAGACTGCTAATGTTGTTGTCTGATTTCTGGTATAACTTTGCTTTTGTTGGCCTGCAAATATCTTCTAAAGCCCAACTGAAACTTCCCCACCAAGTTATTTCAGGCTTTCTGTGGACAGAATTTAGAGTAATATAATTAGCTATATACAGTTTAAGGAATTCAGCATGCTTCCAGTCAGTTATGATCAGAAGATCATTCCTCCACTGATAATCATGGGCCTCAGTGGTCCCAAGTGAAGACAAGGAAAGGAAAACTCCATTACAGTCGATAAGAGTACTGACAGATTTGTAAGCTGGTTACTGAACTAGTAGCCCTAAAGAAAGAAGTCAGCAATCTAGTCTAGTAGATGACCCTCCCCCAGTAGAATGTGAATCCAGGTTCATTCTGAGTAATTGCCTAGGATTTTTCAGTCCCACCCAGATTTCCCAATCCCTCTAACAGAATCTTTCAAGCCTTAGTGTGTCTTTCACTTTTAGGGATTGACTCCTTTTCATGTGGAGTTAAGACTAATTTAAAGTCCCCTATCTCACGACTTGGGTGTTACTATCAAAGATATGCTGTAGTTCCAACAGGAATTTTGCAAATATATGCAATGCATCCATATTTGGCCCAATATACTGTCTAACAGGCTAACCTCCTAAGGTGTGCACAAAGTAATTAAGAACCAACCACCATTCAATATGTTTATGTTTTACTTCTCTTGTCCAACTCGGAGTGAGGTTGATATAAATTGCAACCTCTGTTTTGGAGGTCAAGGTTAAGCTCACTGCTGCTGGCCCCTCATGCAGTCCCCATGGGCACCTTCAACATATTCTTGCAATGTCTGCTTTCACTGCTTTTAAAAATGTACATGTCAGATTTATCTTAACCTTTTTGTTAAAACCTCTAATGTTTAATGTTAATAAACTGAAGGCAGTCATGCATTACTAATCACACACTTCCAACAGCCAATAAGATGTAAGGATAGGAATAGGAACACTCATACCATAAGTAACACCTACGAAGTACTGAACAAAAGAAGTAAACAAAAATACAAATACAAATAGAACAGTCAAGCGCCATATCAAGTATACTAGTCATAATAGTTTGGTATGCTAACTGGTGATGTGTCTAATAAGCACAAACTTGTTAAAGCCTACACATCAAAAGGTTAGTGCAATCACTAGTGTTAGGGATCAACTGAGTATTCCAAAAGGTAATTACCATATTCTAAGTCCATCGCATTTTATACCTTTCTTCAATGTTGTTTCATTGCCATGTACTTCCCTTTTTGTTGTGGCTGAGACAGAATAGGGGATGCATATATATATATATATATATATATATATATATATATATATATATATATATATATATATTTATTTATTTATTTATTTATTTATTTTTACTGTTTCATGCTCACATCATCTTTCAGCAGCATCTTGTAGATGGTCTCCAAATTCTGCATTTTCATATCAACCAGTGGTCAGTCCTCTATCTCAAATCTGCTTTTGGTGCAAATAAGTGACAGGTGACCGCTGATATCTTTCCTCAGGTGCTGCTCTGTGCTTCTGCTCTGTACTTGCACAATATCTGCACAAGTTAGACACTAGTAAGTGCATTTTGCCTGAAGATCTAGTTATAGCTAAGAATTTCTCAAGTCTAGTACGATCTTTGATATGGTCATTTTGTGTAGGCAGGGACAACAGCAGGTACTGAATATTGGAGTTTTGTGACTGCCAAATTTAGAACTGGCTTGGATTTTAACAATGAGTGCAGGAAACCCATCGCTGCATAAAAATACCTGTGAGGTGAATTCCACTTCATGCACAGGATAGCTGAATATATGAATTTAGAATAAATATCATTCCTGAAACTTAGCTTTCTCATCTCAATTAAATCCCTTCTTCTTACCATAATTTCCAATAAAATGCCCTAGTGAAAGTGCATATATTGACCACATTGCTCAAATTCTTTCTCCTCTTTAGCAGCTTTCAGCAACAGTTCCTTGTCTGCAAAATTCAGTAGGTGCAAAAAAAAAATCACCAGGTGAAGAGGCTAACTTCTTTTTGTGCCAGCATTAGTGATTGGTGCACCCTCTTTATATATTATTATTATTGTTATTATTGTTATTATTATTATTATTATTATTATTATTATTATTATTAATAAATTTTCCTCTGTTGTAGGGCTTCTATAAGATTTTCTTATTAGAAGATTACTGTGTTTTCTTTTATACCCTACTTAATACCTACTAAGCCAAAGCTTTTGTTTATGTAGTGCACAGGTGCATTGTATATAATGCACTGGGCATTACACAACACTTGGCAGCTCAGGAAGTAAATGCCCTTCCTGTTGACATTTTTCAGTCTTTGAGGGCTAGGTGTAACCTTGATGGCAATGTGCATACAATCTATGGCTCCTGGAACCTCAGCAAAATGGGCTATGCTATAAAATGCCCACATAGTGATGTTTCTCTTCTGTGCACTCCTGGGGAGCCAGATATGCTTCTCCATATGCTGCAGCATTATGCCAAGGAACTGGTATATGACATGTAATGCTTATGTGTACCCTATGGCTCCACGGAAAATCCCTGTAGCTAAGATGGGGAACACAACACATACCTTTGTTTCTAATTAGATGGGCATGCCATGTATCCCCTTGATTCTGCTTTTGTGAGGCATGGTTTTGTCACATATGGCCTCCCAATCCACATGGTAGATGTCTACTATCTGATGGTCCATGAGGTAATGGCATGTAAGCCACCAAAAGGCTTCTGCTGTGGCATGGATAGACATGGCATGCAACATCACTAGCACTTGCTCTGATAGTAGCCAGTAGCATATGCCACTCTTAGCACCTTCACTTCCTTATGCGCCAGTAATCTCTTGTGTTCATAACATGCATGCATTGTGGTATAGCGAATTTCTTTCATACAGTTCTGATTTGTTTTGCTATGTTTGACATCATCATCATCATTTTCATAGTCCTTGTGCCTCATTTGCATGAGATTCCTCATTTCCCTGTAATTATGTGGTCATTCACGTGTGCTGCATACTGCACTATTTTTTCTGTTGTGTGGTTGCAGTATCTATGTCTCTGAAACACTCAAACCATGCATGCATGCATGCTGCTGTTGCCAACTGTATTAATTTGCATGGTGCATTGTACCACAAATCTGTGAACACACACACACACTCACACACACATACACATGTGTGTGTGTGTGTGTGTGTGTGCGTGCGTGCGTGCGTGCGTGTGTGTGTGTGTGTGTGTGTGTGTGTGTGTGTGTGTGTGTGTGTGTGAAGAGAGACAGATATGAGTGTGTGTGTGTGTGTGTGTGTGTGTGTGTGTGTGTGTGTGTGTGTGTGTGTGTGTGTGTGTGTGTGTGTGTGTAGTAATGTACTATATGGAAAATGGGGTACATGCCTTTATGTGAAATTCTCACATCCTTTAGGGAGTTGAATGTATTACCTAGCTGATTGCCAGTTACTGTATGTGAAAAGAAGATGACCTGAAAGCAGCAAACCAGGAAGTCTGTCCCACAAAAAGAGATTCAGTGAGGGGGTAAAGAGAAGCTTCCCCAAAGATGCAGAATTCATGCAGTTCTTTGGCCCATTTGGGGTCTTTGTGGATTTTGCCTAGTGGAAATACTTTTGAGTGCAGAGCTGAAATTGGATGAGGTTTGCATACATGAATTATTAAAAGCAGCCTGTTGACTGAAAGGGTTGTGACAGACTGATACCAGCTAGTGAGATTTTAATGCTGTTTTTTTCTCTCCACTTTCCTGGTGTACCCCCTTACATATACAACCATACAGAAGCTCCGAAGGGCACTTGTTGAATCCAGAATAAAGACTGACTACAAGTTAGTATAACTGCAGCAGTTGGTAAGACTAGCTAATGCAACAGAGATCCTCAGAAATATGCCTGTCATTAAAACAATTATGCAAACAGAATGATGTGGAATTCTACCTGATGGCTTTTCAGTGATACACCCCTGAAGAGATCTGAGACAGATCAGACAGGCAAATATCCTGTCAACCAAGCTGACACGTGAGGCATTAAAATGTATATGGACAAGAGGGGAAGGATTGTACAGATTATGACAAACAAAAAGGGACTTTTGGCTTGGCCTGGGATGACCTTTCACATTTAAACCATGAAATGTTATAACTTGAATTTTAATGCCAACAACCTGGTAACAGCACAGATGCATAACTGAAGACATGTTTTATTCTAAAATTATGGTTAGGACCCAATAGCAACAGCAAAGTGAATGTGTTGGTAATTCCAGCAATAGACAGATTTAAAAAAAACTTTGCCTACTAATGCAAAAATAAAAAGTTATGTACTCACCATAACTACGCATCTGTGTTGTATGTTTTTGTCCTTCCTCAACTGATGGGTTTTGGATCCGACCTTGGATCTGACCTTGGCCACTTCTAAAGATTTGGAACCATAGCTCAAGCCCCTCCCTTTACCCATAATCCTTCTTTCTAGTCAGAATTACTTTATAGAATCATAGGATCATAGGAGGTTACTAGGATAATGGCCCCAGGGCCCTTACAAGCCTAGCCAAGAGTTTATCCCCAAAAAAGAAGCCTCAGTCAGCACCTGTCGCTCCTGTCAATGAAGGGCACAGGTGAAACCCCTGGGACAAATTTGTGGTTTCTCATCCACTCATCAAGGTTGCACTTGAAGAGGGTCAACTAGGTACTCTGCTTGACCCATCGGTTGGAAGGGTGGCTTAATGGCTAAGGTGTTTGCCTTACAAACACAAGGTGCAGGGTTTGAGTCTCACAAGGGATAATTGGCTAGGCTTAAAATGGCTCGCAAGGGCAGTTAGCTTAGTACTAAACTATGAACTATGAACTATGAACATGTATAGGAAGTCTATTCCAGAGATGTGGTAGTTCAGATCGGGTTTGCCCTCCCTTCAGCCTACAGCATGTGTAAAACAGCTATCAAGTTGGAACAAAACAAAGAAGGTAAATAACATCCCAATGGAACAACTACATAAAGTAGGAAACAAAGGAGGAAAGAGCAGAAGCTCATCATCAGTCAGGAAATACATTAATCCTCAGCTGAAACTAGGAGACTTAGGAATAAAAAAAAAAATTAAGTAGGAAGGTGAGATGAAGGGTGGGAGGTTGAGGAAGGGTGAAAACAGCTGAATAGTTTTTCATCCATTCCTCAAATAATGGGGCAGAGTCCCCAGCTAGAGAAACCTAGGGTGGTCCTCAAGGAAGGCTATGTGAGCTTGACCAAGTGGCAGCTCTACAAATATCATCTATTGAAGCTCTAGACCAAAAAGCAGAGGAGGTGGCCACAGACCTTGCAGAATGAGACTGAGGAGGTTTAGGAAGAACCAATCCATTTTCCTTACAGACAAAGGAAATGCAGTCAGTGAGCCAGTTATCTAAAGTCAGCCTTGACATAGATTTACCCAGTTCTGCTTTGGAAAAGGAAATAAAGAGTTGGCCTGATTTTCTGAAATCTTTTCTTCTTTGGATATAGAATCAAGGATATCTGTGCACATCTAAAAGGTGCAACATGTACTCTGCATTATTGGAAAAATTTGGAACAAAAACAGGGAGGTTGATAGATTGATTCATGGATGTTTCTGAAGCCACTTTAGGCATAGAGGAAGGATTAGTGCAGAAAGACACCCTGTCCTTATGAAAAATCAGATAGGGTGTCTTAGAATAGAGATCCTGAATTTCTGGTACTCATCTGGCCAATGTGATTGTGATTAGAAGAATAATTTTACAAGACAAACATTTCAAGTCCACATTGAAAGCTGGTTCAAAACGGAATCAACTCAGGGCCTAAACAATTATATTTCAATCCCAGGGTGGAGTAGAACCCTTAATGGGTGTTCGGAGTAAGAAGGTACCTTCTTTAGGAAAAGCTTTACATAACCTACATGATACCAAAAAGGATTGGATATGTCCTACATGAAAACTAAAAATAGCTGCAAGTTAGATATTTTCAATAGAATAACTAGCATCACTGTTAAATATGGAAGCAAGAAAATCTGGAATAGCTAAAATGGGTGTTAAGAAAGGATCTAGCTGTCTCTGGACAGCCCAATGGGAGAATATTTTCCATTTACTCTTATACACCTTTCTTGTCGAACTCTTCTTTAAGGATATGAGGATGTGCTTGAATGGAGATGAAAATCTGGACTGTCTAGCCATCACTGGAAGGTGAGAAACCATGTGATCAATTTGAGGGCACAAATGTCTGGGTGAGTTATTCCTGATGGGTGAGAGAGAAGATCCTGGTTTGGATCCAACTCCTAAGGAGGGTGCAGAAGATCAGGCCACAGAAAGGGGAACCACACTTGCAGAGGCCACAAAGGAGCAATGAGGATTATTTTGCACTTCCAGTAAGACATTTTCAGTAGAAATCTATGAATTAGTGGAGTAAAAGGAAAAGTGTACAGGATTCCAGAGGGCCAATCATTGACTAGAGTGTCTCTCTGTGACTTCCCTTCTAGTGAGATTAGGGCAAAATACCTACTGCACTTGTAGTTGAGAGGGGAAGCAATGAAACTGCAGCACAGTTGGCCCATTGATGGAAAATCATTTATGTCACCACAGGGATGAGAGAACACTTTTGGTGGAGTAAGATGGACCTGTTCAATTTGTCTGCTAGAATGTTGGACTTCCCAAGATATGCATTGCCAGAAGAAAGCAGCCGAAACAATTTGCCTACTGCAAAACGTTCATCGCTTCTCAACATAGGGGTAGGACTTGGTTCCCCCCTGCTTGTTGCTGTACCAGACAACCAACATGTTGTCTGTCTGAATGGCAATCATCCCCAGAGGGACAGCATCTTGAAACACCTGCAACATTAATAGGACTGCTCTCATTTCCAGTACATTGATGGGAAGACTGCCCTCCAACTGTGACCAAGTGCCTTAGACCAACTTTCCCAAGTAATTTTCCCCTAATTTAGTTGAGAGGTGTTCATAGTCACTGTGGCTGTGGGTGGTGGAAGAATAAAAGGCCAGCCCTGAGAAACTTATCTTGCAGTGATCCACCAGGTGATGAATTCTTTGCAGATTCTTGTAATACATATTGGAGTAGAGAGAGGGTGTTATCCGATAGACGTTTGCACTGCAAGCATCCATTTTAGTACCCTCATGTAATATCTTGCTAGGGGTATTACAGTCCAACAGGAGACAGAGATGGTATAACTCTCAACTGAATCTGAGCCCGCAGAAACTTTCTCATCATCCTGTCCACATCAGCTTTGGTTAGGCTCCTAACAACCTGAGAGACGATGAGGTAGATGGTGGCCTGAAATTCCTTCTCGGGGTCTTCTGAAGAAAGGGTGAATGGATCCGAGAAGAAATCGACTCCAGAGTGAAGGTGGAGTAGTGTTGAACCGAAGATTTAGACTTTGACCTTGTCAAATCTGATGGACCTGAGGGAGCCGAAGTTTTAGAAATCTTATTGGGTGGAACTGAACCTGAAACCAGAGAGGGAGAGCAATCAGGAGATAATTTCCTACCCTCTTTGACCTTGAAGGAAGAATCCCCTTAGCCTTCTCAGGAGGCTATTTGGAAGGGGGAGCTACAGCAGTAGTTGAAGAGGTTGATGAGCTGGATGGTAACAGTCCCTTTTGGACCATCTTGTTGTGGGGTTCAACCATGGTACAGTGATTGAAACCAGCACATACTTCACACTCAACATCCAAATGGGCAGAGCCCAAACAACATACACACTCCTTGTCGGCATCAAAGTTGGGGATCTTGTGCCCATAGGAGATGCATTTTTTAAATTCAGCCAGCTTTTCCAACATTGTAGTTACTTGGAAAAGGAAAGAAAGAGCAGGAAAAAAGAAAAGGAGAGAGATTACTAATGATAGTAAAAACAGGCACAACTACCAACAATGGTAATAAAGAGAGGTACCTATACAAAGGTAGCAGTAGGAGGGAGAAGTTCAAATATTGCAAGTACACAAGAGGCCTACGTCAACAAAGTATCATAAACAAGAATAAACAGATATTTTTATAGACACACACACACACATATATATATATATATATATATATATATATATATATATATATATATATATATATATATATAATGTAGAATAACACTTATCCGAAAACACTCTACATGCCCAAGCCATAGACCACATCCATTCACCTAAGCGGTAAATGAGATCTGAAGTAATTCTATTTAGAAAGGAGGATTATGGGTAAATGGAGGAGTTCAAACTATGCATCCAAGTCTTTAGAAGTGGCTGAAGTAAGATCCGAAGTCAGATCCAAAACCCATTGGTTGAGGAATGGATGAAAAACACAACAGCAGATCTGGATGCTACAAAGTGATCCCAAGAACACTGACAAGATAAAAACTTTAACAGAATGCTTATTTGTTAAAGACATGATGTTTAAAATGAAACTGTACTTTTCTAAAACTAGAGTTACAATAAGAATTGTACTATTGTCTATAGAACAAAAAGTAGCAGGTAACCCATTTCAAAAGTTTGGGTAAGAATCACGTTGCTAAATTTGGCTCCACTAACAATAAAGAGGAATCTAGAAGTAGCTGTGTAAACTGAAATACATGCTGCAAATGGAATTGTTCTATGGAGCATGAGAACTTTTTTTTAGTGCTTTGAGACTACTGGTGGTGTGTGAAGTTTGGATACTTCTATTTTTTCCCCTTCTTATATTCTATTTTGTGTTATTTTAAATTTTATCTCAATTTTTTTTTTCTTTCAGTTAGTTGGTTAAGGTCAGGTTTAAAAAATAATTTTCCATTTACTGATTGAAAAGGAGTTAATTAGTGGAAGGAGCTGGGAAATAAGATTTCTCATTTAGCTGCAAGTATTTAGCTGCATTCTTATTTAGTTGTTAAATGCTATGAGACTACAGCTGGTGTGTGACTGGTCTGAATTTGACTGCCCAGTCTCTTTTGTGCTTTTAATCTTGGTGATTTTTGAGAAGCCTGTACCTATACTAAATCTGACTTTGGTAGCTCATTCCAGTCTCATCTCATCAGCTTATTCCACTGGGCACTGAAAGGTCAAGTGGGAAGGCCCTCCTCTTATACTCATAAAGCTTGAGCTAGTCTTTGTTACATTTCATCCTCCTCATTTAGTGCATACTGAAATATTCAGTGCTGATCCTTTTTTTAACTTACTTTGAAAGTCTGTAACATCTGGAATAGGACAATATTATCAGTCAGTAGTAAACCTAGGAACTGGTTCTCAGAATCAGCTTGGAATTAGTGCTTCTATTTTGCACCTGATGTGAGTAGGAGCAGAGAGACATTATTTTTTCAGCCTTCCTAAAGGCTACTAACCATTGGATATCTTGAAAATTGCTTCTTAAGAGCCACTTTGGGATTACTGCTATTGCTTTTCTCCTGGTGAGAAAAGGAGCAAAGGGGCACTGATTTCTGCTGTTCTCTGACTGGGTAGTGTATATAGAACTTCACTGATATGGAACTTCCATGGTTAGTTAAGAAGAAGCATACTTATACTGAACTACTAAAACATGCAAAAAAAACAGCTTTATATCCCAACAAGTAACTAAATACAAAAATAAGGGAGATGGTGGGTGGGTGCAGCTACTGCAGCAGTGGGAAATTTGAACAGCTACTGTTACGGGTAAGTACAACTTACACGACTCTACTACATTCAGTATTCCCACTGCTGCAGTAGCCTTTAGGTTATAGGTATGGACTGATTAGCAAAGCCTATCCAACCTGGCAGGAGGAAGGATATGGATCCAGGAGCCCCTGGAGAATTGCCCTAGCACAGCCAGTCCAGGATCTAGAAAAAGAATCCAGTTTGTAATGCCTATTAAAGGTATGCACATATGACCATGTAGCTGACTCTAGAATATCTCTAGATTCTACCTCCTTTCTAATATGTCAGTGAAAAAGACAGGGCCGTAGTAGGGTGGACCTTGATACTGCACGGAACTAATTTACCATGGAGGCATAACAAAAGGAAATAGTCAGACAACCATCTGGAAATAGTCTGTTTTGACATGAGTAGTTCTTTCTGTGTTCCAACATAAGTAACTAATTCTGTCAAGATAGTGCCTGAGCTGCCTCTGCATGTCAAGGATATGTAGAATCATTTTTCCCTTGTTCTGAGGATTTGGATAGAACACTGGGAGACTGATGGCTTGATTCAAAGTGAACTCTGAAACAACCTTGGGCATAAATGAGGGATATGTTCTTAATGATGCACTATCCCTATGGACAACTAGATAGAGTTCGCCCACCATGAGAGCTTGTAGCTCAGTTGCTCTTCTTGCAGATGTTCGAGCAATGACAAGAACAGTTTTTTATGTAATGAACCTTAAAATCTGCTTGATGTGCACATTTAAATGAAGACATGGTTAACTTCTTTTTTTTTTTAAGCACAAAGTTAAGATCCTAGGAAGGAGCAACCTGTTTATGGGGAGGTTTCAAGTGTAAAACTCATTTAAGAAACATTTTACCCAAAACATAAAAAAAAAGTGGTGAATCCAAGGGCATTCATGCTGAAATGGCCATAAGATGTATCTTGACAGAGGAATATGAGAAGCCAGAAGTTAGTAACTCACACAAATATTTGAACACCAATGTACATAATCCCACATAAAGCCCTGGTTATTTACTAGGCACCAACTAATAAATCTCATCCACTTGCCAATAGAAGATTTTTTAGTAGCAGGTTTTCTTGCCTCCTTTAGTACCTGCTACACATCTTCTGAAAATATGTGCCTAAAAGGAATTTAAATCTAGGCAGTTAATTGAAATTTTTTGAGACTAAGTCGCATCAAACTCCCCCCTGTCTTGTGTGAGTAGGTCCAATTTGTGAGGAGGCTTGTGGTAATTGCCCTTGGCCAATTCCATAAGAAGGGAGAACCAATGCTGCCTAGGCCAAAAGGTAGTCACCACTATTATTTTTGGAGAGTCCTTCTGAATCTTCAGAATTACCCTGAATATCAGTGGATAAGGTAGAAATGCATAAAGAAATATTCCTGTCCACAGGAATGAAAATGCATTTGACTTCCAGGCCTGCTTGTATGCAACCCTAGAGCAGAATTTCTTTAGTTGTCTGTTTTGAAAGGAGACAAACATCTACTTGAGGTGTCCCTACAACTATATCAATTCCTGGAAGACCCCACACATTCAGTTTCCATTTGTGAGGGTCTGACCTCATCCTGCTTAGCTTGTCTGCTACTATGTTTTGCACTGACAGAATGCAAGATGCTTGGAGGGTTACTGAGTACTGAAGAGCTTTCTCCTAAGCTATGATAGGTAGACTGTGCAGATGATATGACCTGGTACCCCCTTGCTTGTTGATGTACCATATACTGTGGTATTGTCTACAATCACCTGATGAGATCCTTGGGACCACAGATAATTAGAAGTTATGTACCTACCATAACGTTCCATGTTAGTTGTCTTCTCTCGCCTTCTTTCTTGCTGGATGGGTTCGGAGCCGATCCTCGGCTCCGATTCAACACTGCTTTAGCTTAGGAACTCCTTTTACCAGCTCGAGGCAACCCTATATCCCATGATGCAAGGCGGAACTACCTCAGATCTCGTTTGGTAGCTAACCTACCCTGCTAAAGACTATCCTAACACCATTAGGAACACAAGTTCCTAATAGAAGTCCTCATACAAAGGCTCCGGAGGAAACAACCTAATAGGAACCCTTCAAGATCTGTCCAGGCCAGGGGGAAGGAGGGAGGGCAAGAAAGAAGCGAGAGAAGACAACTAACATGGGCGTTATGGTGGGTACATAACTTCAAATGTTAAGTTGTCAATCTCGCCTTCATTCTGCTGGATGGGACCGTCCCTAGCACCTGTATCCGGGTGGCTCAATGGAACAGACTCTTGAGAACTGTGGAACCAAACTGGCCCTATCTCTGGAGGCCAAGTCCAACTTGTAATGAGAGACAAAGGTATGGGGCGTAGCCCAAGTAGCTGCTGCACAAATGGTATCAATGGGTAGTCTATCCTGAAAAGCTGCAGAAGTGGATAGACTCCTGGTTAGTGTGCTTTGGCTTAGAAGATAGCTGTTTGCCCTGAGAGTACACAAAGGAAATAGTGGAGTCAACCATCTGGATAAGGTCACTTTAGATACTGGAAGACCTATCCTGTTTTCTGCATAGGAGACAAATAATTGGTCCGATTTTCTGAATTGTTTAGTTCTATGCAAATAGTACCTGGGCTGACGATGGACATCCAAAAATGCAGTTTCTGTTCAGCTCTGTCGAATAGTTTGGGAAAAAGACTGGTAGGTCTATAGATTGGTTAATGTTGGTTTGGGATACGACTTTGGGGAGAAAGGAAGGTTAGTTCTTAATGATACCTGTCCTTATGAAAAACCAAATAAGGGAACGAATGCAGAGAGCTTGAATCTCGAAACCCTTCTTGCAGAAGTGACAGCCAGTAAAATATAGTTTTTCAGGTCAATAACTTCAAAGAACATGAAGCAGGCGGTTCAAAGGGAGGTAGTATCAAGGATGCCAACATTAAGTTTAGATCCCATTGCGGAGGAGGATGCTTTATAGGTGGTTTTAGGAGGAAAACTCTCTCAGAAAGGCCTTGCATAACCTATGAGACATAATGTTATTGTCATGCAGGCCAACATGATACTAGAAAATAGCAGCCAGTTGTACTTTGACTGTAGATGGCGAGGATCCTGAATGAAAAACCTCCTGGAAATCTAAAACAGAATGTACAGGAGCAGTAAAGGGGTCAATATTTCTGGAATTGCCCAAATAGAAAACGTAAGCCACTTGCTAGCATAAACAGTCCTAGTGGACGACTTCAGGAAGAAGACTAAAATGTCTCTGACTGAGTCGAAAATCATCGGTAGCCTGGCTAGGGTAGGAAGTGGAGCAACCAAGCAGTGAGGTTGAGAGAATGAATGGCCGGTGCTGCTTACCGATTGGTGGATCAAGAGATCCGGAACTGGGTCCAGATGCCAGGGCTGCACCAGAAGGTGGCGATGCAGAGGCGGAAACCAAATTTGTGAGGCCAATATGGGGCAATGAGGATCAACTTGGCTCTCAAAGCGGTGGCTTTCTGAATGACTTGTGGAATCAAGGGAAAAGGAGGAAAAGCGTGCAGAAGTCCCAGGGGCCAATCCTGGGTTAGAGAGTCTCTCTGAGGTTGGCCTGGAAGGGAAAAGAGAGTGAAGAAATCGGGGCACTTGTTGTTTTGAGGAGTAGCAAAAGATCGCAACAAGGGTGCCCCACTTCAGAAAAAATCTGATCCACTACAGATTGATTGAGAGACCACTCGTGAGGCATCAGAATGGATCTGCTCAGCCTGTCCGCTAATAGGTTGGACCTGCGGGGATGTGCGTTGCTATCAGAAACCGCTGAGAAGAGATCACCCACTGCCAAAGTCTGAGAGCTTCTCGACATAGCGGATAGGACCTGGTCCCGCCCTGCTTGTTGATGTACCAGACTCTGGACATGTTGTCCGTCTGTATACAATAGTCCCGTGGGAAGAAAGTCGTTGAGGGCTTGCAACGTTAAAAGCACTGCTCTCATCTCCAGGACATTTATGTGCAGATGGTATTCTATGGGTTGCCACGTCCGTGGACCATCCTGCCCTGATAATGCCCCCCACCCGATCAGAGGCATCCGTGGTGACTGGCAACTGGAGGAGGGAGTAAAGGGTCGGCCCTGATGAAGAAGAGGGAAGATATCCACCAGTTCAGATGAGCTGCGCGACTGTGTTACCAAGATTTCATGCCTCATCGGGAGACTGTGAGTACCACTGCGTGAATAGCATCCACTGCAGAAGGCATGTGGAAGCGAGCCAGTGGTAGAAGAACAATGGCTGCAGCCATAAGACCTAGAACCTTCAGTATAAATCTGGCTTTGATCTTGTTGTTTTGCAAAAGCCGAACAAATTTTGGATGTCCAGAATTCTTTGATCTGTTAGTCTGGCTAACATTTTGTGGTGTTTAATTCTGCCTATAAAGGTGATAGATTGGCAAGGCAGCAGAGAAGATTTTTCGAAGTTTACTGAAATTCCCAAACTCCTGCAAAGCTGTAGAGTGTAGTCTCTGGACTGAAGAAGCTGACACTTGGTGGTGGCGGAGAGGAGCCAGTCGTCCAAATAGGGAAACACCTGGAATCCTCGGCGTCTCAGATGAGCTATGACCACTGCCATGCATTTGGTAAACACTCTGGGGGATGAAGTGAGGCCAAGGGCAGGGCTCTGAATGGTGGTAATGACTGGTCCCTAGAAGCGGAGAAACCTTCTGGGCGTCTGTGAATCTTTATGTGATAGTGCATCCTGAAGGTCTATAGAGCACATCCAGTTGTCCTTGCCCAGAAAGGGCAGAATGGACTGAAGCGTGACCATCGAATCTTGCCTTCTTGGCAAATCTGTTCCGATTGCTCAGGTCTAATATTGGTCTCCAATCTCCCGTCCTTTTGGGGACCAAAAGAATCTGGAGTGGAAACCCGGATCCTACCTGGTCTGCTGGCACAGTCTGGGCGGCTCTTTTTCTAGGAGCTTTGAAACCTCCTGTTCCTGCCAAATCCCTTTGACCGGGTGAGATGTCTGGAAGGGATTGTAGAGAGTGGGAAACCTTTCGAAGGGGATTTTGTAACCCTCGGATATAATCGACTGTACCCACATCTCTTGAGATGAGGGATTGCCAGGCTACTGGGTACAGCGAAATCCTTCCCCGACTGCCTCCAAGGGTGGACAGTCGGGCAACACTCAGGGATGCTGAAAAGGCTTCTCAGGAAGAGACTCCCTGTTGCCTGGTTCTGAGGACCCCCCTGCCTCTAGTGGCGTTTATTGTTACCCCCTCTGCCTCTGGGGTAAACTGACCACATGTGTCGGTGTAGCTCCTTGGGCTACAGACCATCTTCCCCCCTTCTGACCCTTGGGGTATGGTGGTCTAGAAGGAGTGGAAAACTGGACTCCAACGTCAGAAAGAGTTTTACCGTCCTGCTCACAACTGGTCAAGGTATCCTTCACCTGAGGTCCGAACAAAGCCGAACCATCAAAGGGGGTATTAGTGAAGGCGCGCAAAGGGGTCCGCAAAATTCAAGCCGCATCCAGGCTTGGCGTCTAAGAGCAACTCCTGTGCCTGCGGCCCTGCTCGCTCCATCGGCCGCATAGGATATGAGCAGCATGGAGGAGTTAGATATGGAATTCAGGATAGCAAGCTGCAAGGCAATCTTTTCCTGAGCCCCAGCAGCAGAAGGATCCTGGACTACTTCTCCCAGTTCCTTGAGAACATCTCGTTGAAGCCTGGTGAAGTGACAAAGATAATTCAGACGCATAGCAAAGGTCGCTGAAGAAAACATCCGCTTTCCATACCTGTCCATGGTCCTAGAGTCCTTATTAGGAGGATGGACAGGTACTGAAGGATCCACCAGTTCCTTCTTAGTGGCAGCCGCCACCATAGCATCCACCGAGACACCCTTGGAGAGGAACTGTTTGTCGAAGGGCCGTAATGAATTTGGATGGTATTCTGGGGACAGGTTCCACAGAATCTGGAACCCGCCTTCGCTTACGAGCCACTACCTGCATAAGTGGGTCGAAGGCGGAGACACCCAGAGGTGGAGGATCGGGATCCAAAGCCTCCAGGTATACCCGACTCATCCTCGGAGGGGTCAATGGAGGCCAATTCCCCTCTGTTTGAGGAGCTCAAGGATGTCTGAAGGAGACATCCTCAGAGGGGGACCGTGGGGAACCCTCCGACTCATCTAAGTCGTATCAGATGTAGTAGACTCAGGGGTCGTGTGTTTCCTCTTACCGTCCTCTTCGAGGGGTTCCCCTGCAGGATCAGGAGAAACCTCGGAAGAGGAGGAAATTCCCAGTGGGGAAACCTGGGGCATGGATCCCTGGGCCTGTGAGCAAGAGGTTGGGAAAGGAGTTAAATCTAACTAATTAGTGGAAGGAGCTGGGAAATACGATTTCTCATTTAGCTGCAAGTATTTAGCTGCATTCTTATTTAGTTGTTAAATGCTATGAGACTACAGCTGGTGTGTGACTGGTCTGAATTTGACTGCCCAGTCTCTTTTGTGCTTTTAATCTTGGTGATGTTTGAGCTGCCTGTACCTATACTAAATCTGACTTTGGTAGCTCATTCCAGTCTCATCTCATCAGCTTATTCCACTGGGCACTGAAAGGTCAAGTGGGAAGGCCCTCCTCTTATACTCATAAAGCTTGAGCTAGTCTTTGTTACATTTCATCCTCCTCAATTAGTGCATACTGAAATATTCAGTGCTGATCCTTTTTTTAACTTACTTTTAAAGTCTGTAACATCTGGAATAGGACAATATTATCAGTCAGTAGTAAACCTAGCAACTGGTTCTCAGAATCAGCTTGGAATTAGTGCTTCTATTTTGCACCTGATGTGAGTAGGAGCAGAGAGAGACATTATTTTTTCAGCCTTCCTAAAGGCTACTAACCATTGGATATCTTGAAAATTGCTTCTTAAGAGCCACTTTGGGATTACTGCTATTGCTTTTCTCCTGGTGAGAAAAGGAGCAAAGGGGCACTGATTTCTGCTGTTCTCTGACTGGGTAGTGTATATGGAACTTCACTGATATGGAACTTCCATGGTTAGTTAAGAAGAAGCATACTTATACTGAACTACTAAAACATGTAAAAAAAACAACAGCTTTATATCCCAACAAGTAACTAAATACAAAAATAAGGGAGATGGTGGGTGGGTGCAGCTACTGCAGCAGTGGGAAATTTGAACAGCTACTGTTACGGGTAAGTACAACTTACACGACTCTACTACGTTCAGTATTCCCACTGCTGCAGTAGCCTTTAGGTTATATGTATGGACTGATTAGCAAAGCCTATCCAACCTGGCAGGAGGAAGGATATGGATCCAGGAGCCCCTGGAGAATTGCCCTAGCACAGCCAGTCCAGGATCTAGAAAAAGAATCCAGTTTGCAATGCCTATTAAAGGTATGCACATATGACCATGTAGCTGACTCTAGAATATCTCTAGACTCTACCTCCTTTCTAATATGTCAGTGAAGAAGACAGGGCCGTAGTAGGGTGGACCTTGATACTGCACGGAACTAATTTACCATGGAGGCATAACAAAAGGAAATAGTCAAAGACAACCATCTGGAAATAGTCTGTTTTGACATGAGTAGTTCTTTCTGTGTTCCAACATAAGTAACTAATTCTGTCAAGATAGTGCCTGAGCTGCCTCTCCATGTCAAGGGTATGTAGAATCATTTTTCCCTTGTTCTGAGGATTTGGATAGAACACTGGGAGACTGATGGCTTGATTCAAAGTGAACTCTGAAACAACCTTGGGCATAAATGAGGGATATGTTCTTAATGATGCACTATCCCTATGGACAACTAGATAGAGTTCGCCCACCATGAGAGCTTGCAGCTCAGTTGCTCTTCTTACAGATGTTCGAGCAATGACAAGAACAGTTTTTTATGTAATGAACCTTAAATCTGCTTGATGTGCACATTTAAATGAAGACATGGTTAACTTCTTTTTTTTTTAAGCACAAAGTTAAGATCCTAGGAAGGAGCAACCTGTTTATGGGGAGGTTTCAAGTGTAAAACTCATTTAAGAAACATTTTACCCAAAACATAAAAAAAAAGTGGTGAATCCAAGGGCATTCATGCCGAAATGGCCATAAGATGTATCTTGACAGAGGAATATGAGAAGCCAGAAGTTAGTAACTCACACAAATATTTGAACACCAATGTACATAATCCCACATAACGCCCTGGTTATTTACTAGGCACCAACTAATAAATCTCATCCACTTGCCAATAGAAGATTTTTTAGTAGCAGGTTTTCTTGCCTCCTTTAGTACCTGCTACACATCTTCTGAAAATATGTGCCTAAAAGGAATTTAAATCTAGGCAGTTAATTGAAATTTTTTGAGACTAAGTCGCATCAAACTCCCCCCTGTCTTGTGTGAGTAGGTCCAATTTGTGAGGAGGCTTGTGGTAATTGCCCTTGGCCAATTCCATAAGAAGGGAGAACCAATGCTGCCTAGGCCAAAAGGTAGTCACCACTATTATTTTTGGAGAGTCCTTCTGAATCTTCAGAATTACCCTGAATATCAGTGGATAAGGTAGAAATGCATAAAGAAATATTCCTGTCCACAGGAATGAAAATGCATTTGTCTTCCAGGCCTGCTTGTATGCAATCCTAGAGCAGAATTTCTTTAGTTGTCTGTTTTGAAAGGAGACAAACATCTACTTGAGGTGTCCCTACAACTATATCAATTCCTGGAAGACCCCACACATTCAGTTTCCATTTGTGAAGGTCTGACCTCATCCTGCTTAGCTTGTCTGCTACTATGTTTTGCACTGACAGAATGCAAGATGCTTGGAGGGTTACTGAGTACTGAAGAGCTTTCTCCTAAGCTATGATAGGTAGACTGTGCAGATGATATGACCTGGTACCCCCTTGCTTGTTGATGTACCATATACTGTGGTATTGTCTACAATCACCTGATGAGATCCTTGGGACCACAGATAATTAAAAGATTTTAAGGCACATATCAAGCCCAACATCTCTTTGACATTTATGTGCTTTGGTCTGCCTGAAGAACCTCACAGGTTTTGCTTCTTTGTCCCATTACAACTGTCCTCTAAGTGAAATCTGAGGCATCTGTAATTACAGGTTGGTTTGCAGGTACAGGAAAATGAGGAGACCTGAATTTAGTTGTATTTGTAGTCTCCAATAGTGATGTTCCTTTTTCACAAAGCCCAAGAATGGAATTTGAAATTCCAGAGGATGCCAATCTTGAGTTCAAATCTTTTTTAGAAAAAAAAAAACTGAATCTTTCTTATCTGTAACCAGACAGGATGAATCATGAGAATCACAGATGCCATGAACCCCAAGATGCTGAGATACTCTCTAGCTGACATCTGAGAGTGAATTGAGAAGCTCGGGAAAGTTTCCAGATAAAAAGAAAAAAATCCATCTTCTCCTGTGTCAAAAAAGCATTTTTCTGGCACAGTATCTACAAGACAGCCTAGAAAGACAATCCTATGTGACAGGGTCAAGGAGGATTTCTGAATATTTATCTTGAACCCCGGACTGGTCAGAAGGGAAGAAACCCATTGTAGTGACTCTTGACATCTGGGAAAAGACTCTGCAATGATGATTACGTTTTCTAAATAAGAAAATATTTAACTATCCAAAGCAGAACAAAAACTTAGAACAACACAAAAAGAAGGCGAGAACTAGCAAGCCAATTAAAATAATAACATTTTATTAAGCGCTTTCGTCCAGTTGTGAACATGACTGCTTCAGAATAAAGCATAGCATCTGCCCACAGTCTTAAATACAAGCATCTCAAATCAATTAAACAATTAAGACCATTCATAATTAAAGTAACAGTAAATCATTATATGAAAATACAGTTGCTAAAACCATGCATAACCAAACTCCCTACCTATATATATATATATATATATATATATATATATATATATATATATATATATATATATATATATATATATATATATATATATATATTAATGAAGCCATACATCAATAAACCAAAAATCAGCATTAATGTATGTAAACATGTGGATAAATATAAGTTTAAAAAACTCAAATAAACATAGCAGCCTTAAGCCTTAACACGCTGGATATAGAAATTGCTTCATTTAAACCAGGGTAGTTATTGGCTCTAGTTTTCAGTTGCCATTTAAATTCTACATATTCTAAAAAATCTTCTACTGGACAACCCTTCTGACCCAGGTTAGCCTCATCAATAACACTAAACCTAAAACCATATCCTGGATTATGCACCCGATGTTTATATAGTGCATTCCTCTCATCTTTCTTTGCAATGCAATAATTATGTTGGTAAACCCTTTTTCTTAGGCTTAACTTTGTCTTACCTATATAGAACATGGTACAGCATGTACACTGAGCTAAATATACCACCTTTTTACCACCACAATAAAAATCTACAATATAGCTTAATTGTCCCAAATCCTTCTATAAATAAATCTGAGCATTCAAGGATATAGGGACATTGTGGACAATGGCCACACTTTACTATTCTTCCAGACCCCTCACCCTTCAAAGGTCTCTCAAGTAGCGCCTTAAAGCACATATCCTTCTTATATACTAAGACAGGCTTTACACCAACATTGTCCACATATTCCGGATCAGTACTAAAAACTTTCCAATTAGTCTCTATAATAGCCTTGAACTCATTAAAATTAGCATTATATGTAGCAACCATGTTTCTATTAAAGACCGTAGGTTGGTTATGTTCATCACTTGGTTTCTATACCCATACCCAATAATGGGACAAAATATCCCACTCTCCTTTTCTCTCTAACTTCATCAAAATATTTAATACATTTTTTTTCTGGGTATCCCCTCACCCTGAACATATTAAATAACATGTCGAACCCCTCACTAAATTCCCTTTCTCCAGTAATCATCCTGGCCAACCTCATACATTGCCCTTTCATTAGTTCTTTCTTCTGATGGCCAGAATGCATACTATCAAAATAAAGAAACGAATTATAGTAAGTCAGTATATGGTAAATAGTAGACTCAAAACAATTCTTATCCTTATGAGCACTAATAGTCTTCTTCTCTTTTGGCTGTTCCCTTTAGGGGTCACCACAGCGGATCATCTGTTTTCATTTCTTCCTCTTCTCTGCATCTTGCTCTGTCACACCAACCACCTGCATGTCCTCTCTCACCACATCCATAAACCTAATCTTAGGCCTTCCTCTTATCTGGCAGCTCCATCCTTAGCATCCTTTTCCCAATATACCCAGCATCCCTCCTCAGCACATGTCCAAACCAACGCAATCTCGCATGCCTGGCTTTGTCTCCAAACTGTCCAACCTGAGCTGACCCTCTAATATACTGATTCCTAATCCTGTCCATCCTCATCACACCCAGTGCAATCTTAACATCTTTAACTCTACCACGTCCAGCTCTCACTCTTGCGTTTTTGTCAATGTCACCATCTCAGACAACCCATATAACATAGCTGGTCTCACTACCCTCTTGTAGGCATGCCCTTTCACTCTTACTGGTACCTGTCTGTCACAAATCACTCCTGACACTCTTCTCCAGCCATTCCACCATGCCTGTACTCTCTTCTTCACCTCTCTTCCACACTCACCATTACTCTGAGCTGTTGATCCCAAGTACTTAAACTCGTCCACCTTCGCCAACTCTACTCCCTGCATCCTCACCATTCCTCTATCCTCCCTCGAATTCACACACATATATTCTGTTTTAGTCCTGCTGACCTTCATTCCTCACCTCTCTAGAGCGTATCTCCACCTCTCCAGGGTCTCCTCAACCTGGTCCCTACTCTCACTGCACAGGATGCCAAAACAGGATCCGTGGAGCTTAAACAAGTGCAAACCCATGCAAACACGGGCTTTTAAACCAGAAAGTTGAAAGGGATAGACAAACTGCCCAAACAGCCAATAAACTACAATTTCAGAGCCAGAAACCACTCCTCTTGTGGTAGATAGGCTACCTAGTGCTTACCACTCCCACTGATAAGCTGGAAGGCTTCCTTCTAGCACAGAAAGGTCTGGGGAACTCAGAAACTTACAAAACAGTCCTGGATTCAGCAAATCTGTATCTGGACTACTCTAGTAACAGGAAAGGTGGGAAACAAGCTTAGAACTTTTTTTGTTTTTTTTTGCAGAAAAAACACATAAAACAGTAATAAAAATACTTTAAATGCAGTGCAAGCTAGCAAACTTGAGTGTGTAGCAATATTAAGGCAAATATGGTTAAAATAAATGCAGTTAAATGAAAGAAAAACAACTTAGATCAAGTGCAGAAGCAGTATAATCAGAAAATATCAAAATGGAGGCACTTAAATTTTATCATCCCCTAAGACAAAATTTGCTCTAAAATAGGAAGAGACAGGGAGATCTGGTTTGCAGGATAAGGAGGAATTTCATAAAAGGGGGAAATGATTCCCATTGCTATTGCCATCTGTAACCCAGTTGGATAAGTGTCAGAACCCACTTGTCTGAGATAATCAGATGCCACAGGGGAATATTGAGGCCTAGACTGAAGGAAATATTTGATGGATTACCATGGTGGGAAGAGGCAAATAGTCATTCTGACTTTGTGGACTGTCCTTTGCTCTGGGAGCTTCCCACTTTGTTTTTTTGAAATTTTGCTTATCAGAACTTTACTGACACTGCTTACACTATATCCTGAAAAAGGATCCTGAAAAGGAAGGAAAGTTTTTACTGAACTTTGAAAAGGAGGGTTGAGAAATCTAAGTGATCCCTTGAATCAATTTCCCACACTCATCAAATTTTTAAGGACCTCATCAGCAGAAGACCCAAATAACACATTTCTGTCCAGAGGAGACTTCAAAATCTCATATTTAACATCTTCTGGTAGGTTTTGAGTATGTAAGCAAGTGAATCCTGTCATAAATTAACCAGTAGCTGCAGCTGTGATGACATCATTAGCAGAATCATAAGAGCACATTAAAGAATATCTAGTTACCTGAGAAGCAGACACAATTAGTTAATTTTAAAGAAGTTTTAACCTCAAAAGTAGGAAGGTTAACAATTAATTTTCTCACGTTCTCAAAAGAAGCCAGGAAAATATTTAGCATGCAAGCACAGCAATTCAAAATTCTGAAAGTTAAGGTAGAAGAAGAGTAAACTCTCTTCTCAAATCTATCAAAAGTGCTCCTATCCTAGCCAGAAGGCAGAATGGAGGTAGCATTCGCAATACATTTTGCAGTGCAAGACTTAAATAAATTATCACTGTAGTATCTGATTTGGGGGTTACAGAACAATAATTAATGTGTCTAAGATATTTTACGTAACATTTCAGACTTTTGGATGATGGGAGCTGACTGTCAGGCATAATGCAAGCTGTTAAGTAAACATTCTCAAAGGCAGACGACACAGTAGGAAAAGCTGCAGGTTGAGGAAACTCCAGTTGTAACAAATGTTTCTTCTAGAATGTAGTGAGAAACCAGGATTTAATACATTTAATGCAGAGAGTAATCCATAAGCAAAAGGCAGCATATCGTCCCTGTCCATAAAGAAACAGGAGAAGGAACATTTTTAAGTTTCTGCTTTTTCTTCCTGGGTGATTCTCTGGAGATGTATTGACCTATGACAGGAGCACTAGCCTGGGAATCAGGCGCCTTACCCATGCAAAATGTAAACATTCACTTGCTTCTCCCCTTGAGCTCGACAACAGTGGTTCTCCCTTGCCTAGTGAGGGCATCCCTATAACCACAGAGTATGTGCCAGTCTCCCAGTCCATAGTGGCTACCTATGGAATTACACCAGAGGGATCAGAAGCAAAGAATGGATGGCCCACAGAACCCATTTTGGCCACAGAAGAGTCACCCGCTAGTGGCTGAGTCAGTGATAAAGCCACCCAGATACTCAAAAACTCCCTAATAACTTTATTTTCTTGTGGATGGGGAAGCAAGAACCACTGAGACTGACTACTGTTCCATGTTCAAACTGGGAAGGAGACCTCACAAGCAGGAGGCAGAGCCTGAGTGAGTCAGTAAACCTTCTGTCAAGAAAGTAAAGGCTCTGAGGTAAAAAATTTCAGTGACAGCCCCAAACATACAAAATCATGTCCTTACACACTTACTCTACACAAACAAGTAGACTATGTTAAAAAGAAATGGTTTTTGCACAGTTTTGTCACAAAAGCATTACATATGTAAAAATTCCCCTCAGCAACGCTACAGTTCCCCCCAAAAAAAGCATTTCCTATCATAAAATTATGAAATTTACAGAAATAAAACACTTATTTTCACAGAAAAATGATGTAGTGGAAGTTACTGGCTCCGAAACTGCCTCTTATATGGTTCTGCTCTAGCCAATGGCAGTTAGGTTATGTGGAAGGTACCCTAATGCTTTGAAAGTTGACCTGGGGTCATATCCTAGGCAATGATATGACCAGCACAACAGTGATCTAAATGTTGAATATGAGAAGTTCCACCTCCACTTAAAGGTGATGGGTAACAACCTGTATTGAATGAGCTGATGCAGAAACCTGATACGCGTTGGTTAAATCAATGAAGATGGTCCCTTTGAGTTCACTCTGATTCCTGCTCTGGAGAATTTGGTTGCAGACACAAGATAAGGTTGTTATGACTTTTCTGAAAGCTATGTGTTTTAGAGTTGCGGAAATTAAAAGTGCTAAGACAGGATAAGATATCAGAAACAAATGGCTGCTACCTCTGAAGGAGCGAAACAGGGTGAGATGGGTTGGGATAAACTGAGATGCAGTGATTTCCCTATCTGTAGAAATGATTAACTGTATATAGTTTCCACAGGTTAGAGAAAAGTCCTTTGGTTAGGTGACAGTTTGATAATTTGTTTAAATTGGATACTGATGTATGTTTGAGTGAGCTCATCTGAACTGGATCCTCCAAAATTAGGTACTTTTTATAACTGGTTATTTACTTCCAGTGGCAAGAACTTGCAAAGGTGGAACTGGAGGGATAATAGTCTTTTAGATAAATTCTGAGTGTGGGAATTGATTGAGTAGACTATATATCAGAGGGCTCCCTTAGGAATTTTAACTGTTATGAAATTAGCTCTGATATTGTAATATTTTTAGTGGGATCAAGGATAAAGTGACCTTAAATTTTATTATTGAAGGAAGAGGAACATTATTTATTTTCTGTAAAGTGTTAACGTGTCTTCATGAATTCTTTAGGGTTCCTGATTAGTCTCAACTAATGTGATTTAAAACAGGATATTTTGACCTTTTTGTGACTTTTTCTAATACAGAAAAAATATGAACAGCTTGGGTGCAATATCAGTATTTTGATGTTGTACCAGCTATCCTTTTAAGCTTGCATTGCCATTTTTATGTCAGTGTCTAGCTAGTATGTCAGGATGTGGTTTGTATATCTGGTAATCATGAGAAATATTTCCTCTGCAAGGGTTAAAATACGAGCAGTACTACAGTCTACTGGACTGTAATACAATCCCAGTTAATGCTGCACAGCTCTACCAGTAACTTTTGTTAACGCTTCTGAAGAAAGTTATGGATTTTGGACTATGAATTTTAGTGGAAAAGTTTGAAGTGACTAAACAATATCCTATAAAGAAAAGAAGATGTACAATACAGAGTGGAAAATATACAGCTTCAAAACTAAGCTCACAACACAATTAAAAATGCCTTGGTATTACTGATGAAAATAATCCAAGAGTTAGAAAAAAAAATTGTGTAGACAGTCCATAGGTGATTACTAGGCATGCAATCAAGGAGACCAGTGAGAAGCCTAACCCAATTTTCCAGGGACTGTCTGGTTAAGTGACTTCTCAGAGCACAGGATCCACAGCAGGCAAATAAAGGTTGAGGAAATCAGATACTGGAGTACAAGATGCAACAAATTAACAGCTCATAGCCTTAATCTTATGGGCTCATATGATCACAGGTACTAAGCTAGCTGTCCTTGTCTTTGTGGAATGTTTTAAGCCTAGCTAATATCCCTTTCAAAGGTGAGAGTCAAACCTTGAACCATCTGTCTGTGAGGTAAATACCTTAACCATTATAAAAGCCCCCAACCCAAAACCATTATACCAACCCCTAATCCATTAGCCATTATACCCCACTCTTCTGTGCTAGCTCCCAGACTATAAAAGATATCATATTTTGCTGGCATACAGACAACTGTGGTGTGATGTTGCTTTTGCCTTGCAAGCATTCCATGGCCCAATCTTGTCTGAACATTTGTTCACAGAGCACAAAAAGCACTGCATACAATAGCAAAGGTAATCTCTTACTAAACATTAACATGGATAACTATATTATTTATTTACTGGGAAAGTCCAACTGGGGCAGAGTCCATTTTCAGTGGAGGCCAGGGGAGAAATGATCCAGACACATGTCTTGGAATGTGGGAAGAAACCGGAACACCTGGAGGAAACCTACACAAATGCAAGTGAGACATGTAGACTTCGCACAGAATACACCTCAGCTGAGAATCGAACTAGAGTACCTCTTGCTGTGAGGTGACAACACTAACCACTGCACCACTGGACATCCCAATTACACACTGACCATAAAGAAAGCTGCTGATGAATCAATTAAAAATGTATATATATTGGCATTATGAAATTCCCACATGGGAAAATACTTTTGAACATGGGTAGGTCAATGCAGCTTAAAACCAATAGACAGCTTTCTTGGTCTTCTCCTATTATTTACTGCATTTACTGCAGTTATTTTTCTGTGATGTCACATTTCTGTTAAGTCATCATCTTTGAAAATTCTCTGCTTTTTCTTAAGAGAATGTGTATTCATTGTACCAGCTCTTAGGTTTCTTACTTAATAAATCAATCAATCTTTCATTTATTCAATCAATTAACAAACATCATTCAAGCAAAAGTCAAGATATCATACTTCCTTGTAAAGAAATGCTAAAATATGTGTTATCACTCAGATGACAATCCAAAATAAATTTAAACAATTACATTGCAGTTGCAGTGGTTCTATAGTGAGTTCTCAGCAGCAGCAGCAGTTCTGGTTTTAAGAAAAGGGAATATGTGCACTATATCATTCACTGGTATTCCTATATCTTTCCATTCTCAGTTATATGGGGGTCTCTTCACCTACCTGAAATTTCTACAGTATTACAAATGAAATGTTGAAGCTATCTCCAAAAACATACTGTTCTTACCAACTATGAGTTAAAATGCTAATTTTAAACTATTTATAAGTAAAACGTTGGTGGAGAGGGCTTGTATTATGGGACTTGAAATGAAGTACATTAGATATCTACAAACTCCGTTTGTCTCATGTAGTAGGTGTCCTGAAATTGATCTCTTATTTATTCTTCTGGTCTTGTATTGTACTTATAAATAAACTGTTTGCCATAGATTTCTGTTGACTACAGCTATTATTATTATTATTATTATTCAGTTTACTACCTTAGCAGTAAATGTTTAAGTTTAGTTCATTTTATTTTATTTTTTGTGGACCATGTTAGCCCCAATAGGCTTGTAGCCTCTTTTCAGGGGAGACTCGAAGTGGTATTTATATTACTAGGGGAAATTTGACTAAGAAGTCATGAAACTCCCTACACTTTTCAATAGGTGCCATGGGATATTTTACATCCACCTGAGCTACTACAACTCAGGTGTGCAGCCCCCCCCCCCCATGGTGCACTGCAGTGTCAGCTATTGATCTACCTGGTGCAAGAGTAGAACCCAAAGCCTTTTGTACCAAAAGCTTTTGCTATCTGTTTCATCACTGATACTCAACAAACTTTATTATTTGTTAGCTAAAAAAGTGAAGTTGTTCTACAAAATAGTATAAATAAAAAAAAAACACAAGAAATAACAAAAATACAATAATAAAAAAATTGCTAACTAAAAAAAAACAATCAGTCGAAAAATCAAAAATAATCTATCTCTTCAAAAGAGTCAGTCTTTATATACAAAGTTCTCAAAAAGATCTTCATAAGACAAAAGACAAATAAAGTAGAAAGTGGTCAAATAAAAATGTAAGATTAAATAACTCTAAAATTAAAAATTAATAATTAATTAAAATACAATTAAAAGGAGTAATGTGTATGTATGTATGATGTATATGTATGAAAAATACTATGGTTAAAACCTGATTTAAAAAAAAACTATATAATAAAAAATATATATAAATTATTATATATATATAATATAATATATATAAGCAAACTTACATGAAAACAGAAATCAATATTAAAAAATAATAAAATAAAATTAACATACAATATTTGTCCATGTAAACAAATAAATAATGGAAGTATCAATAAAATATAATATATTCTCCCATCAGGTAAATATAAGGAATGTATATATATATAAAATATACATACAATAAATAAATATATAATACAAAAAGAAATAATAAATATATATATTATATTATCAAGGGGGAGGACTACTACATTTTTATTTCCACATTTTATTTTAGCTTTTTTTGGGTTAGCTTTCAGCTAAGCTCACTCTCATTTCCCGCTCAAGCCACCCTTGATCGCCTCAATAATTCTGTCTCTGCTCTCTCTGTGTGGCTTTTAATGTCAATGTCACCCTCACCCCTTTGGGGATCACCTCCAAATACTTGGAAGGAGAACTATGCTGTATATCTGTCATAAATAACATGCTTTGCCAAGGCATTTGGTGGGTGGTCCCCTTTTTCATGTGATAAAACATGCTCCATCTCGATCTCTCTGGTTGGTGTTTTTTACCATAGAAGCTAGTGCATAATTGGCATCTAGCCAAAATAATAATAGGAGGAGAGTCATGCAATCGGGTTTCACCATTGTCTGATAATATCTACCATTGTCAGGATGGTGGAACCCTGGTGTGTCATCTATGTAACAACAGAAGTTACACCGTCCGCATGGTCTGGTGTAGCCATCCATCCTATCTACTTCTCTATGAAAGACAGAGCATTAACTTTATTATTTATTTATTTATTTATTATTTGAGGGTTTTTTTACTGGACTAGATCACTGATCAAGGTTGACCATGTGAAGGTCTAGCTTGGGTTACATCGAAAAATTTGTCAGCGATTTAAGATACTTAAAAATAGTACAAGATAGATAAAAAGTACATAATGAGTAAATAACACAGAAAATTGTTAAGCCTGTATAAGCAGTATAAGAAACATTAACAATGCGTGGATCAGTACATGTACAGAACATAGATGACTGACTAGATGCAGTTTTAAGTTTACAAAGTTTACAAACAGATTGAACAAGTTCCCAAGCCAAGTAACTTGTGAGGACAAAGGAAGCAGGTGTTGAAAGTGGAAGGATGCAAATAAGATTAGGAGAATCAGAAAAGTGGAAGACTACATGCATAGTCACAGGAAGAATGTTGTAGTCCATGGTGAGGACTGTTGAGTCTGATTTACTTCTTGCAAGCTAGAAAGATGGGTGGGAGCTTTGAGTGATATGGCATTGAACGTGGCATGGGAATTGGTAATGACTTTCTACTAGACCTATTTTGACATTGAAAGAAGTAGTGTAGCACAAAATTAAATAAAATGAGGCTGCACAACTTTTGCAACCTCTGTATTTTCAAAAGAGGATTGCAAATGCTGCTGGTTTGAACTTATTCTGTTCTACTCAGGTACAGTTTAGGTTGCAACGAGAATATGCCATTTACAAATTATTACTTGCATAAGTATTAATTTGTAGAAGTTATCACTTCTTGATAATAAGCAATGAATGAAAAACTCTGGGATTTGCAGAGCTACATCAGTGGAAAGACATTGGCATCACAAAAGAGATACAGGCACACGCATATGAGTGAACGCACTCAAATGCACCATACATTCAAACATTCATACTCTGTGTAATGCAAGCATGTATACGCTCACCACTATCATCTCTGTCACTAACAATGCACATCAAGGAGCAAAACAGAGAAGTACCAATGTATGATTCTACCTGAAACATACTTACAAAGATCTATGCAGGGCAGAGCAGAATATGATTGTGGGAATAACATTTTTATGAGACTTCTTTGAGCTAAACTCACACATTTATTCAGATAGCAAATAAACATACAGTCAGAGTTAGACAAACATGAGTTCTCTATCACAACATTTACTGGAAAGCATATCTAGAATTCAGATCTCAAGGTTTCTCAGATTATGGTATATACTTGTGTATCGCAAAAGACGTTCAGAATACAATTAACAAATATGTATATCAAACATATTTTCGAGTATTAAGCATATCCCTAATTATAATGCTATATCTTAAATGCCCAGTTAATTTTGTACAGTTACACGGAATGTTTATTTTTAACAAACATTACTTCACTGCACATTGACAGTTATAATACTGATTCTATGACGGTAGTTTTTTTTTTTTGGAAAATTGCACATTTAAACATGTTGTTGTTCAACATAATAAATTATGGCAGTTGGGATTACAGTTTTGATTGGAGCATAACATGTTGCTTTCAATGACTTTTTATTAATCTGCATGTAGCAAATGGATTTGATTTTCTCCATATGGAAACATTCAAAAAGCTTGAATTTTGACACTCTGGAATTACAAGCATTCATACTTTTCCTGGAAATGTAAATCATCAATAGCTCAAAAAGCTGAGTCACCCAGACCTTTTTAGTTTCAAAATAAACCTGCATTACAACAGCATGATTTGCCTTCAGAGCATTCAAAACATTAGGACATCTGAGTTCATATCCACATTACACATAGTGTATAGTCTGTGCTAACATTTCTAATAAAAATTGAAGATTATGGCTGGGATTCATAGATGCAAAGTTATGCTCTACACTGTGCAAATTAGCAGGGTTAACAGCCAAATGCAGGATGATGGTTATTTAAAGACACTGAACGTACAGCTGCACAGTGATTAAACTAGCTTTGTATGCATCGCATACTAATGAGTGTAAAATAACATGTAAGTGAGGAGCATCGTGGAAATGAACCAGATACAGTATGTGAATGAAGGAAACCAGAATGGTGGGCTTATTGAAAAGCATACAAAGTGGCTGCACTACGCGGTGGTATAAACATACATGAAATGCCATCATTCATGATGTACAACCACAGTGATCTAAGGAATAGCAACAGCAGAAGCACAGCAACATGGGTTGTAAGCTGCCATTTGAGCCGATGCCTACATTTTTTAATGCATTCTTTCCAGTGCTGTCTGACAATCATCATCCCCCTTCACAGACAATCAGCCCATTTGTTCTTCGTATCCAGGGTGAGGGTTGACTGGGGGGACCATCATTCAGACAGTCATCAAGGATGGTTTGAGGTTTTCTGCTTTTGCTTTCCCCTGCCCTAATGGCATGCATACAGCAAGGTATAAAGGGAGGGCATACAATGAGATGACAGTGTAGGCTGCCCACTTACCTCTGCAAGGGCAACTCTCTTCAAGTATCCTTGCCACGCCCCTCTTAGCATGATCTTCCTAGTCTTCATCAGGAAGTTAGCATTGCCCAGTGTGTACCCATGAGTGCCTGTAAACCCCAACCTCCCCTCTCAAGAGTGGCAAACAAGCCACACCCCTTCACTCCCAGCCCCCACCTTTCTCCTCTAGAATTGCGGCTCATAGACATACTATAAGACAAAGTATAGTTGTGTAAGTAAACTTACCATAACAGTAGATGTTCAAATGATCACTGTTGCAGTAGCCTTAGCTATATGGGTTATATCCTGGACACCTTCCATCCACTCAAACTGTTAGTCAGTTCGATCTGTGCTGAAAAAAAAAGAGTGGTTTGGGCATCAAGCCCTTCAGAGTTTTCATGCCAGCTAAAAGTGTGATGCTAGAGCCATGAAGAGGTCAGTGATAGGAAAATAAAAATACATGTCCACACCCTGGCAGCTAAAACACGAAAAGCTCAAGGGGATGGAGGGAGGTAGGGATTCACTACTGCAGCAGTGATCATTTGAACATATTCTGTTATGGAACGTTTTCTTACACAACTGTGCTGTGTTCGTCATTTGACCATTGCTGCAGTAGCCATAGCTATATGGTTAGTTTATCATAACTTATCCTACCTGGCAGGAGGAAGTATTAGGATCCAAGAACCCCTGGAAAATGGTCCTAGCAAAGCCTGTCCTAGACCTTGGCCTCAAAAAGATATCCAGTAAGCAGCTTTTTGTAAAATTAAGTACAGAGGACCAAGTAGCTGTCTCTAGAATATTTCTAGAGTCCACCACTTTCCAATATGCCATTGAAAAAGCCAAGGTTCCAGTAGAATGTGACTTGACCTTGCCTGGAAGTGATTTATCAAGGTGGAAAAATAGAAAGAAATAGCAATAGAAAACTACATAGGAATTGTTTTGTTGTGGACAGCCCTATGTTGACCCATCGCAGGAAATACACAGCTGTTCAGCTTTCCTAAAGGACTTAGTTCTGTCAATGTAATAGGTACATTGCTATAGCACATGCAGAGTATGGGGAATTCTTACTCCCTGGTTTAAACATTCAGGAAGGAATATTGGGATAATAATGACTTGATTCCAAAAAATCTCTGAAATTACTATTGGCAAGAATGAAGGATTTGTTCATAAAGAAACCCTATCTTTTTGGAAAACTAAATAGAGTTTATCCATCATGAGAAGTTGCAATTCAGGTGCTTTTTTGCAGACGTCAAGAGCAATAAGGAAAGCAGTCTTCAAAATTATAAACCAAAAAAAACAGCCTGATGAGCTGGTTCAAGAGGAAGGAGATTTAACTCACTAACGTCTACGTTGTGTGGAATGTCACATTTCTATCTGCTTGCACAAATCCTAGCACTCCAGAACATTTTCTGAAAAATCAAACTTAAAAAGTATAAGGTAAACAAATGAAAATAATCAGTGAACAATAAAAACTGCTAAAACTGTGCAAATAGCAATGTTATCAATACGAAGTTTCTTTACAGTGATGTCAGTGCATAGTTTTTCTATAAATACTGTAATAAATTAACATTTCCAACAAATCCAGAATTATATAATCTGCTAAACATTCATAAACAAACCATAATATCTGGAGAACTGTATAGCCTAGACGTATATTGTTAGTTTTGTTAACAAGACATAAACTTTCACATGACAGCAAGAAATTCCTTTCTAAGTATATGTTTACTGAAATCTTTACAGAAATAGGAAAACATGCTTAATTGTATAATTAGCAATATAAATAACACTGAATAGCTATCAATATGTGCTACTTACAGTGCAAATATCAAAGACAGTTTTCTTTAACCTGTACTTTATCACCTGATGCCATATACTAGTTTGCAAGTCACTTGTTTTTCTGAGGTATTAAGTATATATAGAAATATTGCTTAACTTTCATAATTAGTAATTATGAATATTAATGGACACTGACAATATATTTCCTGTCTCCCACAGTAGTATTTCATACCATATCATTCAACAGCATGTAGGTCTATTAGTTATGAAAATCTGAACATAAATATGAACATATGTGTAATAAGTGGCAAACAGTGAGGAATTTCTCTACTGCAGGGCATCCTAGATTAACAATGTTAGGGTCATTGTGTTAATAAATCCTCACCTTTTCTAATACTGCCTATGATTAGCTGGCAGGTCACTTTGTTAGAAAAAGGTAAATCCAAAACAGATTTGGACACCATAAGGAGCTATCGGGTGTTAACTGGAAGTATACAAAAAGGCACTATGGGCTTGATTGATTTTCCTGCTCAAAGATAATATCCCAAGAAAGTGCCCCCATGTTCTGGGTGTTATTAAATGCAAAACTTTTTCAAAAACAACTTTAACAAAGTCTGAGAAGAAAAGCAGGATCCTTGGACAGACATACCGAAATGGCCAACAAATATTCATTGTTAAAGGATTAAGACTGGACAGAGGATAGTAACTCACACAAATACAGTAACACCAGTGGTGAATAATCCCTGAATGGGCCTTGGTTATTACTGTGGAACCAACTAAAAATTTTCTTCCAGATACTATCCTAAGATTTCATAGTAGCAGGATTTATTGCCTCCTTAGTACCCAATGCCCTTCACTGGACTGCAGAAGTCATAAGGCATGTGAACGTGTATTAAAACATTCAAATCCACAAAGCTTTCTGATACTAAACCCTTCTGAAGGGTGATACAAACTAAAAACATCAAGCACTCAATTAAAAAGAAAACACCCATCCAATCAGATCTCCTATCCAATCACTTAAGATTTAAACATATATACAAAACAATATATATATATATATATATATATATATATATATATATATATATATATATATATAAACAATTTTTTTATAAAAATACACTATAATAACACTTTCATACTCACATTTGACCCTAAACTTAAATTTATATTTGGGAACTTTTTAAATATCACATGGAGAAAGGCCCATGACATAAATTTAAATTTAGTATCATTCAACTAGTTCATTCAAATATAAAAGGATGTGATATCAATAATAGGTTTAAAACAGCAGACTATGAGTGGATTTTATGTTTTAATGTGGACAACCCCACAGGATTGAATGCAGCAGTGAGCATTAAGCCTGTTTTGAAAAATAAACAAATGCATTTATAATATATGTATTTACATATAATTTATGTTTTATACTTTTTTCTTCAAGTTGAAGGTTGTGCGTCAGGGCTGGCAACTCGGCACATAAAAATCTACTGCCAATCATTAGCGGACCGGAGTTCCGCTGTGGCGACCCCTAACCGGGAAAAAGCTAAAAGAAACAACAACTTTTTTCTTCAAGTATATATAAAAAAATGATATACATTGTTTTGTATATGTGTTTAAATCTTAAGTACTTGATTGGATAGAAGATCTGATTGGATGGCTGTGTGCTTTTGAGTATTTAATCGAGTGCTTGATGTTGTTAGTTTGTATCACACTAAAGAAGGGTTTAGTACCCAAAGCTTTGTGGATTTGAATGTTTTAATAAACATTCACATCTTTTCTGACATCTACAGTCAAATTTTTTGGTGGATATTGCTTTTGTTCTACTGCTGACTTTGTTTACACACCTCCTTTCTTTTTTGACTGCATTACCTGATGCCCTTCCTTAGAAACAAGGTCCTTAAGAGGTATCAACAATGAATAATCCAGGTAATTAGATGTAATTGTTTCATATTGGGGTGTATCAAACTCTCCTGGTCTTGTCAGAGTAGACCAATTTGTAGACAGCTTGCGGTGATTGTCCTTGGCCAATTCCATAAGAATGGAGAACCACCATTGCCTGGGCCAGAACACAGTCATCACAATGTCTTTGAAGAGCCCTTCTGAATCTTCAGAATGACCCTAGATATCAGTGGAAAGGGTTGAAATTCATAAATGAACATTCCCATTCATGGGCATAAAAAGCATAAGTTCTCCAAACCTGCTTGCAAGGAATACAGGAACAGAATATGTTCAGATGCCTGTTATGAAATGAGGCAAATAGATTTACTTGAGTTGTTCCCATCAATTGGATCAACTCCTGGAAGACCCCCAGTTTAATTTTCATTTATGAGGGTCTGCCCTGTACCTGCTCATCTTGTCTGCCACTCCATTTTGCACCAAAACATGTAGGAATCTTGGAGGGTAAAACAATGCGTCAAAATGACCTCTCAAGCTACCATAGCCAGACTGCATGGAGGATAAAACCTGGTGACTTTGTTTGTTTATGTTTCACATCACTATAGTGTTGTCTGTAGTCACTTCCAAAGGCAAAGACCCTAGGAACCACAGGTGGTGAAGAGATTTTATAGCTGGATCACAGTTAACAACTGTCACATTTATATGCTTTGGGGCTGTCTTGTTTGTGAGAAAAACTCCACACTTTTACCCTCATTGATACAGCTTTTTATTTAAACTCCAATGCATCTGTGTTGCATCAGACTGCACAGGGGATATGAGAGAGAAAGGAATACCTCAGTTCAGAGAAATCTGGAATCTCTCCCAAAGAGATTCTTTCTTTACAAAACCCAGTACTGGAAACCTGGAAATCCAGTGGATGGGAACATTGGGGTCCAGACAGTCTTTATAAAGGAACACTGAATTCTTCTCACATATAGCCTTGTAAGAGGAGTCAAAAGAATGATAAAAGCCATGAATCCTAAAATCCTGAGATACTGTCTGGCTGAAGTTTGAAACTGAATGGAGAAACTCAAAAAGAGTTCCAGATATAACTCATGGACAGGTCCATAAGGCAACCTAGAGGCAGAATCCTATAGGAAGGAATAAGAGAACATTTCTGAATATTTAGCTGGAGGCTGAGGTATTAAATGAGATGCCTTACTCGAATAATGGATTCCTGACACTGAAAATAATCTGCAAAGATAAATAATTTAGATAAATAAGGAAAAAAGCAGATACCTTGGAGTATGCTGTAGGCTATCAATAGATATTTGCACCGAACGGAAAGTCTCTTCCAGACATATAAAACCTTAAGAAACATCTAAAATTTAGATCTATAGGATTGTGATGATAAACATTTTTAAAACTAGAGTCACCAGAAAAATGTCGAATAAGAGGTAACAAACTGTGAAAAGATTTAATTGGGGCATTATCACAAAATGGCTTACAAAAGAAAGATTCAGAAATGGCCTCCATGAATCATGTTTCTTTGGCACCAGAAACATTCTTGAATAAAACCTTCCTCCTTTCTGAGAAGAAGGGCAGCTTCTATAACCCGCTGATTTAATATATGCTGAATAACAAGCAGGAAAAGAGAAGTTTGAGCTGGTAGATGTAGAGGAATCCCTTGAAAAGGAAAGATTCTCACTGCCATCTGAATCTGTGATGATTCACTTTCAGAACCTATGTGTTTGAAATTATCTGTTGCTAAAGAGAGAAATGGAGGTTCAGATATTTGGAAAGAATTAAAAGTTTGCTAGGGTAGGAAAGAGGAGAAGGGATTTTGAAGATAGTCATTCAGGGTTGTTAGACTGCCTTTCATTCTGGGGGGCATCTCCATTCTTTTTGACATATCCTTACCATTGCTTTTTCAGAGTCTGTTTATTTTGCTTTTTGAAAATAGTGTAGAGGTAGGATTAAACATCCTGATAGGCATGAAGAAGGAAAGTTTAAAAACCTGAGAAATCCCCTGTATCAGCTTACCTCTCTCATCACAATTCTTGATGACCACAGCAACAGGTCGTCCACACACTACCTTTCTATCTAAGGGAGAAGGGAAAATTTCAGCTTTAACATCCTCAGAAAGGGTTTGAGTACATCCTAGGAAACCTCCTTATAACAGTTACAGTGCGTAGACACTTGAAACACAGATACAATAAGATTACACAATGCTGTTTTTTACTCAGATGATGGAAAAAAATGTCTTAATGTTCCTCATGTTTTCAAAAGACAAAGTCAAATTCAAAGTAAACTTTATTGTCATTTAGGACTACACAAGTGCAGCCTAAATGAAATTCCAAGTAAAAACTCATCAAAGAGTACAAAGGAAGCAAGAATAATAAGAACAACAGTGTAACATTTCAATTTAAAAAGATATTCAATACAAGACTCACATAAGGATAAATAAATCAATAATAACAGTAAAAACACATAAGTCCCCCAAACAGTCATAAGAAGAATACTGTACATAGCAGCATGACAGAGTAGGATTGCACATGTTAAGATTGTCAGACTTTGCTCATCTGCATCAGACAAACAGCAGGCAATTGCACACAAATAAGAAAATATAATGCTACATCAAAGGAAAAAAAAAAAACAAACAAGATATTGCACACTTTTCAGCTGAGTTATGTATTGTGAATGACTACTGACTGAATAATCAATGGCTGGTATCAGAGTTTATAAGTCTCAACACTGTTGAGTAGAAGCTATTTAAGTGTCTGGTGGTCCTGCAGAGGATACTCTGATACTTCTTGCCTGAAAACAGTTGTGTAAACCAGCCATGTGCAGGGTGAGAGGGGTCACAAATGATTTTGTATGCACATTTAATGCTTCTTGCTATGAAGAGATCCTGGATTAATGGTACGTTTGTGCCCATGATTTTTTTGACAACTCGCACCACTCTCAGTAGCTTATTTTGTTCTACCATTGTACTGTTCTAAAACCAAACTGTGAAGCTACTAGTGAGAATGCTCTCAACTGATTCTCTGTAGAACATGGTGAGAACAGTAGGTGGGAGCTTTGCTTTTTTTGAGCCTTCTGAGAAAGTGGAGACATCGGTGTGCTTTTTTGATCAGTGTTCACAGCCCAAGAGAGATCCTCCGAAATGTGCATCCACTAAAACCTTTGTAAATTTGGCCCTTTCCACCTCTTCACCATTTATCATAAGCAGTGGGTGTGTTTTTGACCTTTTCCTGAAGTCTATAATGATTTCTTTTGTTTTATTAACATTCAGAACAAGGTTGTTCTTGGCACAGCAGTCAATCAATGAGTAGACCTCATCTCTATAAGCTCTTTCATCCTCCCCTTTGATGAGGCCCACAATTGCAGTATCATCTGCAAACTTAATGATGTGATTGGTGCTATATTTTGCAGAACAGTCAAGAGTGAGGATGGTGAACAACAGAGGGCTTAGCACACAACCCTGAGGAACACTGGTGTTGAGTATTATGCATCCTGAGGTGTTGATGCCCACACGTGTTTTCTGTGGTCTGTTCGTCAAGAAGTTGAGGATCCAGTTGCACATGAGCTTCCTAACTCCAAGGCATACAAGCTTGTCAATAAGCTGCACTGGAATCACCTTACTGAATGCTGAGCTGAAGTCAATAAACAGCAGCCTGACATAGTTGTTTCTTCCTTCCAGATGATCAAGTGAGAGGTGCAGCACCATTGAAACAGCTTCCACAGTGGATCTAACCGATAAGCGAACTGTAGAGAGTCGAAGGTGGATGGAAGGTTTGTCGACAGATGCCTTTTAACTAACCTCTCAAAGCATTTTATGACATTTGAAGTCAGAGCAACTGATCTGTAGTCATTGAGGCAGGCTGGATTAGCTTTTTTGGAGAGAGAGACAATATTCATCACCTTGAAGCAAGAGGGAACTTTACCAAGAATAAGAGCGGTGTTGAAAATATCAGTTAGAACTGAGCATAGTTGGTCTGCACAGCCTTTAAGTACTTTGCTAAGTATTTTATCAGGACCAGCAGCCTTCCTGGGGTTCACTTTCTTAAGGAGAGATCTCACTTCATTGCAGTTAAGCCTGAGCAATGAGCATCCCTCCTCCTGGTCGATAGGTAGCTTTATAGCAGGCACATTGTTCTTTTCTTCAAATCTGCTAAAGAAGGAGTTCAACCTGTCCAGGAATTCAGTGCTGTCTTCACACTGAGCTAACCTGGTTTTATAGTCTGTAATCTGTTGGATCCCTTGTCAGAGACTCCTGGTTTCCCTCATGTCTGCAAACTGAGTTTGTAATTTCTTTCCATATTCCCTCTTGGCCTCTATATTGCCCCTTTTTAGGTTTGGTCTAGCTTTGCTGAGACCATTCTTGTCCTTGGCCCTGAATGCTGCATTTCTTGCCTTCAGGAGATCCTAGACTTTGTTGTTGAGCCATGGCTTTTGGTTTGCTCTGATTGTGATGCTTTTTATGTCAGATACATCATCAACACACTTAGTGATGTAAGCTATTACTGCTTCCATGTTATCATCTATGTTCAGCAAGTCCAGATGACATTTCTGCCTCTTTAAAAATGTCCCAGCAGATGTTGTCAAACATTCTTGGAGACATTCCAAAGCCCCCCACTGCCAGACCCTGATCTGCTTAACTGTGGGCTTTTCTCTGATCAGACCTGGTTTGTAGGATGGTAGAAGCATGATAGTAAGATGGTCAGAGCTTCCTAAGTTAGGTTGTTGTATTGCTCTATAGGCACCTTTGATGTTGGAAAATGCCTTGTCCAGAGTGTTAGCACTCCTTGCAGGAAAATCTACAAATTGATAGTAGTGGGGTAACACCTCTCTCAGATCTGCTTGATTAAAATCACCAGCAACCATGTGTGAAAGAGGCAAGTGTAAACTTTAACATATGAGCTTAACAGCTGAGAATTCTAAAAATGTGTTACAGAAGAATAATTTTTTTTACCGAAATCTATCAATTGCTTTCCTATCCTTGCCAGAAGGGGAGAGATTGGCATTACTCAGATGTTTAGCAGCAGATTGGTTTACAAGAGAAATTCCTAAATTTAGTCTGGGGTTAGAATATAGAAACTTTATGACTGAGGAACAACATGCAATCTATCTGCTTTCTCTGAGACTTTAGGCTGTCTGTCAGGCAAGTTACAGACTGTAATGAATATATCCACTAATGCTGAAAGAACAGGAGGAAATGGTGCAGGTTCAGGAAAATCCAGTTGCAGAAAATCATATTTCTTCAGAGAACAGTGGAATGTAATTATGTTCCCAATAAAACAAATGATTCATTCTGGAAATAGTGTCAAAAAAGAGAATCCTTCAAAGTGACTAACATAAGCCACAATGTCCTCAGAATATGAATCAGAAAACTGAGAAGAAGAAACAGAAGTTACCTCTATACAATCATTTTGTAGTTCAAATTCTTAAACCTTTTCAGAAAATGAAGCATCCTTGTTTCTATTGCCAAAAAGAACAGTACTGGAAACGTCAAGAGCTTGAACTAAACCCTGAGCTAACCCTGAGCTAAGCAAAATAAATCACTCCAGTCCCAAGAAACTGAGACAGGAGAATACACAAGTCTCAATTTTGGCTTCTTTATGAGAGTAATTTCTGAAGATGCAAACTTTTTCCAGGCAAAACCTCCCTAAGGACAGGTATTCCAGTCTGGCCAGGCACAGAGGTATTCCCTGCTCCTTCTCACAGGACTGACAACAGTATTTTTCCTTTGCCTGGCAAGGGCATTCCAGCAACAGCAGCAGCTGAAAATGTGTCTAACCCCCATTCCATGGGGGCTGTAGGGACAATACCAGAGGGAGCCAAGAAAAAGGATAAATGATCTAAGGAATTAGAAATGACCACAGCAGAGGCACCTGTGGGCCAGATATTTAGTAGTCTGCTGTAGTGCAAAAAGAAGTAAGAACCAAGGAACCCGAATGTTGTTCCATGGTAAAGCCAAAAAATAATTGATTCTCAGTGAACCATGGAAGCAGTAGTTGGTAAAACAGGTAAGCAATAAAAAGTCACTTTTTCCACAAAAATATAGTGAAAAGCACTTTAAAAACTTAACTCAGAACCTAAAAGTAAAATAGCAAGACTTTTATCAAAGGAAAAATTGTTCAATCAACTTTTTTCCACAAAAGTGAAATGTAATGCTCCTGTTTAAATGTTACAAAAAGTCAGATGACAGACTCTAAAAACATTCTAAGCATTAAGTGATGAATTTATAGAAAAAGTTCAAGTTCAGTCATAATATTTAAAAGTGGAAGTTTTTTTTTCCCTAAAAGAGCCTTATCTGCCCAGGAATGGGAAGCATTAGATGACCGTCAATCTTTGAAAGCACACAAGAAAAGTGCTCTTTGGTTGCAGGAAAGTTCTGAAGGGCTTGTCACTCAAACCACTCTTTTTCTTCAGCTCAGCTTAAGCTGACTGATGGTTTTAGTGCAGAGAAGGTGTCCTTACAGCTTTGGAAACTATCCAGTTGTTATATCCTCAGCAGTAACTCATATAACTAAGGCCACAGCAACAGTGATCAAATGATGAACATCTAATTGAATTGTGTCACCCAGGTGACTGCAACATTATAATATGATGTAGGGTCCCCTTGGGTCCTCTTGGGAGATGAACAAAGTAGCCATGTTCTTTGCATTGTGGAGATTCAGGGACCGCATTCTACAGTGGAGGGGTTGACCTGCCATGACACAATATGAATATCGGTGTTGGACTCAAAATGGTCCATGACAGGGAAGTGGTAGAAATCCAGGACTGTGTGCTTGCATCCTGGTGAGGCATCGCATATGGTGAGGCAGAAAGGTGGCAATGCTCATGACCTAGGTGACCCCCACAACCAAGTCAGGCAAGCCACGTGCCCGCAGATGCTACTGTTGTTGTCTTATATTTTTATTCCAAACAGTATATACAAACCATCAGTAAGACAACAACAGTTGTCTTACTGATGGTTTGTATAGACTAAGTTTGGATGGCCTTGCCCAACTACCTTGCATCCGTACCATTATATGGCCACAAACTGCATCGCTGTTAAGCCAGATTGGGTAGCACTTGTAATGTGTCTCTTGGAGGCACCTATCATGGCATTTGTCTCCAGAGACCATGGCATCACTTGTGTGCTCCTTGTCACCATCTCAAAAGTGCTATGAGTAGTTGGCACCTGCAGAGGCATAGGTGGCTCAATTAATGCCTTGGGCTGGTCCCATGAGATAGCATCCCACCCCCTCTGCTCTTCAATGCAAGATAAAAAAAAAGGTCTGATCCTCCTATTGGCATACCAACCAGATAACCCTCCCTCCTGCTCAAGCTCTTCAAAAGAAGAGCAAAAAAAAAAGGTCCGATCCTCCTAATGGCATACCAACTGGTGAACAGATGCAGTCCTCCCTTCCCTAGCTCTTCAATAAAAAAGCAAAAAAAAAAGTCAGTGATCAGTTACCTGGGGCTCATGAAAAGCAGGGGCTAATCAGGTCCTGATTCTATACCCTGTCCCCCAAGCCTTCCTTCCTAACACAGAAAATAAGAAAAAGAAAGGAAAATCTTTTTTTCTTTTAAACTGTAGCAAATTGCCTGATACAAGTCTAGGAAGCAGTTGACACAGTTTATACACAGACAGCTATAGGGCTCAGGTTTTAGTTTAAAAAACATTACTGTTTGCTATAATGGAACAAGTAGTTGCTGCAGACAGTAGAATATACACACACAGAGTGCTACAGTGCTTTGTTTTAACTAAAAAGAAAAAATATATATATTTTTATGTTTAAACTATAGCAAACTGCTTGCTACAATGTAGCAAGCTGTTTGGTACAGTTTAAAAGAAAAAAAAACTGCATGGTTTAAAGTCTGGTTGCATTACTTTCTGACTACTGTTTGGGTGCAAAAAAAGGAAAAAAGAGATGAATATGTCCTTGATTTTACAGACTGTTCTTGACTTTGTCTCATGTTTTGGTCTGCACCTGTTAAAAAAAGAAGTTATGTCTTATCAACATTCCATCTGTGTTGTTGATCTTCGTTCATTCATTACTGATGGGTTATCAGTTCCATCCTTGGAACCGAGCCGGCCAAATATCAAGCTCACATCAGCCAAAAAGTCTTGAGCCAAGGTCCTACCCAGAATGCTCTGCTCCTTGTTACCTCAGATCGAGTTTGCAAGTTGATAGACTAAAGTAGAGGTTACCTCTGGTCATAACAGGCCTACAATAAAGGAGTATATGAGATCAACCAGGAAACTCTGGAGGGGGACGGAGGGTGGAAAGTAATGAATGAATGAAGATCAACAACATAGATGGAACGTTATGGTAAGACATAACTTCTTTATCTGATGTTGTTAATCTTCGTTCATTCTTTACTGATGGAACATAGTCCCCAGCTACCTGTATCCTGGGTGGCCATTATGGAAGGACATTCCTAAGCACCATGGAGCCAAAAAAAAAGGTCTACCTCTGAAGGCCAAATCCAATTTGTAATGAAGAATAAAGGTATGAGGTTTGTCCCAAATCGCAGCTGAGCAAATATCATTGAGGGAAGCCTTAGCATGGAAAGCTGCTGAAGTTGCCATAGACTTTCAGGAATGTGCTTTCACTCTGTGAGGCAAGGTGACATTGTTTTTGTTGTAGATAAAGGTAATAAAATTTCTCAACCATGAAGCCAATGTAACTTTTGAGACAGGATGACCTTGTCTAGGTCCAGAAAAAGCCAGAAACAGTTGGCCTGATTTACGGGTAGATTTTGTTCTCTCCAGATAAAATCGTATTTGCCCATGAACATCCAAGGAGTGCAGGTAATACTCTCCCTTGTTAGAGTGGTTAGGAAAGAACACTGGAAGGTCAATAGATTGGTTGATAGACCGCTCTAACACCACTTTCGGTAAAAAGGAAATATTAGCTCTCAGTGATACACTATCCTTATGGAAGATAAGATAGGGAGGTTTGATGCATAAGGCGTGAAGTTCTGACAAGTGTCTGGCTGATGTGATTGCAATCAGAAACAAAGTTTTCCAAGAGACGTATTTTACATCACATGAAGATGCAGCTTCAAAGGGGAGAGCTGTTAGAACTTGCAGAACCAATGCCAAATCCCAAGGTTGTACCAGTTCTCTAAAGGGAGGTTTTAAGTGGATAACCCCCCTCAAGAAAGTTTTACAGAATCTATGTGACATAAGTGAAGAATCCTGAAAACCAATGTGGAAATTTGAAATGGCAGCAAAATTCATACAAATAGTAGAGGCAGACACCCCAGAGTGTAAAAGATGTGATAAGTAATCCAAAACCACCAAAACTGGGGCTGACAAGGGGTCTAATTGTTTATAGGCTGCCCATAGAGAAAACCTTTTCCATTTATGAGATAGATTAGTCTGGTGGACGATTTATGAGATGCAATAAGAATATTGCGCACAGGGGATGAGAGGTTTTCCTGCCTGGCAATCATTGAAAGTGGAGAAACCAAGCTGTTAGTTTCAGGGTTGTTAGATTGGGATGTGTCAGACCCTGTGGATGGGAGATCAATGTTGGGGATGGATTGAGGATCCACGGTTGATCTAGCAGGTGAGACCAGAGGAAGGGGAACCAGACTTGTCAAGGCCAATATGGAGCAATGAGGATCACTTTGCTTTTCAACTGTTGCACTTTCTTCAGAAATTGGAAGATGAGGGGAAGAGGAGATAAGCATAAAGTAGACCCGAGGGACAAGTGTGGACCAGAGCGTGTCTCGGTGACTGTCCCCTAGGGGGTATCAGGGCAAAATAGTTGCTGCACTTCTAGTTGGTTGGGGAGGCGAATAGGTCACAGCAAGTCTGGCCCCAGCAGTTGAAGATTCTTGCCACTATCATGGGGTTGAGGGACCACTCATGAGGTTGTAGAATGCACCTGCTCAATTTGTCCACTGTCATGTTGGAGCTCCTGGGAATGTGCATTGCAATTAGAAGGCGGTTGGAAGCTATGGCCCATTGCCATATTCTCAGGGCCTCTCAGCATAATGGGTAAGATCTGATGCTCCCTTGCTTGTTGATGTACTAGACCACTGATATGTTGTCTGATTGGATCGCAATAGTGCCTGATGGAAGGATGGAATGAAATGCTTGCAACACTAGTAGCACCTCCCATAGTTCCAGGACATTGATATGCAAAAGGGCCTCTGTGTCTCTGACCAGGTGCCTTGGACCGAGTTTCCCTGACATAGCCCCCCTACCCCATCAGGGAGGTGTCCATCATCACCATGGCATTTGGTAGATGGGGGATGAAGGGGTGAGACCATTGTTGGGGATTTTGAGACATCCACCAGAGTAAATCTTGCTTGCATCTCTCAGTTACACTTATCTATAAAGACAAAGGATGTTGCAGAGGGTACCACTGAGTGAGAAGTAACCACTGAAGGAGCCTCATGTGAAATCTGGCTAGAGAAACAATGGTGATCGAGGCTGCCATTGACCCCAAGTGTCGGAGTATAGCTCGAGTGGGAGATTTCTGGTGACAGAGCAATGGCTGAACCTGTTGCCTTATTCTTTGAAACCTGTGGTCCGGAAGAGATGCTGTACAATTACTCATGTTCAACAATACCTCTATGAATTCCAAAGACTGAGCTGGGGTCGTGTTGGACTTCTCCCAGTTTATAGTGATTCCCAGGCATTGTGCTGTGAGAAGAGTGTAGTTCAGGGCTTCTTCCAGTAGACACTTGGTGGGGGCAGTGAGGAGCCAGTCATCTAGATATGGAAATGCCTGGAATCCTTGAAGTCACAAGTGAGCAATAACCACTGCCATGCATTTGGTAAACACTCTGGGGGCTGTAGAGAGATCGACGGGCACAGCTCGAAATTGGTAGTGACTGGCTCCTATGTGGAAGCGGAGGTATCTTCTTGAGCATTTGTCCATTTTTATGTGGTAATACATATCTTGAAGATCTTCAGAGCACATCCACTCGTCTTCTTCCAGGAGAGGAAGGATAGACTGAACCATGACCATCTGGAATTTCTCTGTTCTTACAAATTTGTTCAGTGTGCTGAGATCCAGAATTGGTCTCCAGTCTCCTGTCTTTTTCGGCACTAAAAAGAACCTTGAGTAAAAACCAGATCCTACCTGGTCTGGGGGGACTGCCTGGATGACTCTTTTTTGTAGCAGCTTTTGGATTTTGTGTGCTGCTGCTTCCCTTTGACTAGGTGGAATGTTGGGTGATACTCTGGATGAGACTGGACAAAGATGGAAGGGGATGCGATAGCTTCTGGATACTATCCATTGTACCTAATAGTCTGTGGTTATATTTCACCAGGAAGCAGGGTACAAGGAAAACTGACCCCTGACCACTTCCAGAGGTGAGCAGTCGGGCAACGCTTCAGGAATGCTGATAGGGTTGGCCAGAGAAAGAATCTTTGCAACCCCACTTTTGTGGGCCTCCTCTGCCCCGAAAGGGGCGTCTTCCATTGCAGTTTCCCCCTCTGCCTCTAGAGGAGAACTTGGCATGTGCATCATGGAATGAGCCCTGTGATTTCCTGTGCCACATCGTCAAACTCCTCTGGTTTGTGGAGTAGAATCGTTGAGGAGTGGAGTATCTAACACCAATGGCAGATAGAGTCTTGCCATCTTGTTCGCACCTTGCCAGCATATCTTTCACTTTAGGGCCAAACAAAGAAGCGGTCTCAATGGGGTCATTCATGAAGGAAGCCTTAAAGGAGTCCACAAAGTCTCAAAGACACATCCAGGCATGTCATCTGTTGACTGTACCCACACCTGCTGCTCTAGCCACTCCTTCCACTGCGTGAGAAAAAAGATGCATGGAAGAATTGGAAATGGAATCTAGGGTGGCTATCTGAGAAGCCACATTGTCATGAACCTCATCAGAAACAGCTCCTGCCAAGGTTTCAGAGAGCTGGTTGATAAGATCCCTCTGAAGCCTGGTAAAGTGTGCCAAATAGTTCAAAGACCTTACAGCGAAGGTCGATAAAGCAAACACATGCTTCCCTAGTCTGTTTATCGCCCGGGACTCCTTGCTGGGTGGATGGACAGTTTGGCTCTCTTCCGCCAAATCCTTCTTAGTTGCAGCTGACACTACCATGGCATCTACTGGAAGACCCCATGACCAATAGGGATGCTCAGCTGGGGGCAATAAGATTTTATCAGGCCTCTGTGGTATCGCTTCCAGGGTATAAGGAGCCTTCAATGCATGCTGGACAATGAGCTGGATGAGCTCATTGGCCGATGGGGTAACCCAGGAGGTAGAGGTCTGGGCACGAAAGGCCTGCAGGAATATGGATTCCTCAGAGGAAGGATTAGAGGACTTCAAGTCACCCCTCTGTCTAAGGATCTCGAGGATGTTGCCAAAGGACACCTCATCAGAGGGTGACTGTAGGGACCCTTCCCCATCATCAAAGTCTGTATCTTCAGTCAACAACTCAGTGGAGTCCATGTGCTTCCTCTTGCACAATGCTTTGTGGGGTACTTCCTCAGTGGGAGGTTCTGGGGAAGACTGCAAAGAGGGGGTCTCCTGAGGAGGAGAAACCTGAGGCCCTTGTGCCTGGTGTCCGGCAGTTGTGGCTTGTGAAAGTTGTGGCACAGAGGGGGGAGAGGACTCCGACATGTGGGGTTTGCCAGCGGAGGCAAGTGCCCTCTCCATGGCCTGGAAGGCCGGCCCACCCAAGGAGGGATGGGTGCCCAGAACCGAGTATGACAACCTCAGAACCAGGGTCACACCCCACTCCAACGAGCTAGACCAGGAGTCTCAAAAGGACTGTGAAGCATGAGAGAGGGAGGATTCCTGGAGGGTGCCATAGAAAAAATCAGCATGGAACCAAGAATGCCCTCCCCCATGGCACAGCCACTTAGCTGAGAAGAGCCTGATGCCAGTGCATTGAGGGCCACAAGGATGACTCTGGTTCCAAAGTGAGATCCACTATTGGAATCAGAGGAAGAGAAGTTGCTGTCAGAGTAATGGGCTTCAATACTTGGGTGTAAGTCAAAGGAGGAGTGTCCGTTGGAGTTTGAGGAGATATACATTCATCTGAAGGAGGGAACGTGGACTCTGACAGATGAGAGAGAGATCTGGCCACAAGCAGCTGGTCAACAAGCTGCAACACATCTTGGTCAGAGTGGCTCCTGGTTGACCTCATAGAGAAACCTGAGGGTGATTCTGGCCTTTCTAGAAAGTGACTACATTGGCTACCAATGAATGCATCCAAGGAAGGAGAGTACTTGGTCCCTGCTAATTCAAGAGATGCAGAGCCCAGAACCGAGGACATCTGCACCGAAGAAAAAAGTGTGGAAGTAGTCTGCGCCAATGATGTCAGCACTATAGAAGATGAAAGTGTCTGCACCGTACAAGCAAGTATCTGCACCGATGGGTATGGTGCTGTCAAGGAAAGTGACTGCACTGGTAGCAATGACAGTGCCGAAAAGGACTGCACCGAAGAACATGTCAGTGCTGAAAGTGTCTGCACCGTGGAGGACAGTTATGTTACACTCAGAGCCGAAGGGGATTGTACCAACGGTGCCGAAGGGGGCTGTACCTGCATGGACGGTGCCAGTAAGGGCTGTGATGGACTGTCTGAGCTGAAATTGTCTGCACCGGGAACTCCAGTGCCAGTGTCGATAAGGAGGACATGGCTGGAGCAAGAATCAGCTGGGGCGGTGCTGATCCTGGAGCCAACAGGGTCACAGGTGGCAGCGCCAAAGTAGTAGTCAATTTCATCATCTTATGAGTCGACTCCCTACGATCTCCAGAGGGAAATGAAGGGAGTAACCTCAATGAGGAAGAGGAAGAACACCTCTTACAGGGTTTAGCAGGAGGGGGTCAGCCCTCCGACCCAGAAATAGCCTCATGAAAAGGAGATGTGAGAAGACCTTTCAAGATTAATTTGTTCTTTCTCTCGTTAAGAATCCTGGTCAAAAAATTTCTACAAATCCCACACTGGGCATCCACAGTAAAGTGGGAGACATTCAAACAACAGACACATAAGTCATGGCCATCAGAAAGCAGTAACTTACAGCTGCAATCCTTACGTTGCTTAAAACCAATGCTAGTTTTCTTATCCGACATAATGATGTGGAGAAGAAGAACAGTACCAAAAAGAAGAGGAAAGGCTACCCAAAAGGGTAAGAAGATAGAAGGAAAAAGGACTGCCAACAATGAAAATAAAGAATTACCTCAAAGGTAAGAAAATGGAAATAAAGAGAAATAGACTAAAGGGAGAGAGTCTTAAGGATACGATAGGGTAGGAGAATAATACCAGAAACTGTTTGAAAACTTTGAAGTAGAAACGATATAGAAAACTTTCAAAAATTAGACACTTAGCTGAAGAGAGTGGCTTGACACGGCTGTACAGCAACGCGGCAAACGAGATCTGAGGTAACAGGGAGCAGAGCATTCTGCGTAGGACCTTGGCTCGAGAGTTTTTGGCTGATGTGAGCTTGATATTTGGCCAGCTCGGTTCTGAGGATAGAACTGATAACCCATCAGTAAGGAATGAACGAAGATTAACAACATCAGATGTTTGGTTTTCCTGCAAATTCTCTGGGATTTCATCCACTAACTAGGGAGTGGGGGGTGCTTGCTGTGGAAAAAAAATAACTTCTCCTCTTCTGATTTTATCATTTTAATGTTTGGGTGAAAACAACTTGTCATTTGCTCAGCTTAAAGTCTGAGTGCATTACTTTCAGGCAAATGGCAAGTTGCTATCAAATGACAAGAGGTTAATTTACTTTCCTCTACATCCAGTCCTCTCCCATATAATGGCTACAATCCTCAATAATTTGCCAGAAAACCAAATGTTTTATTAGGCACAGACCAAAACATGGGATAACGTTAGAGACAGCTTGCAAAATCATGGACATTTTCAAGTGTGTATGCTTGTGAAATGAAATTGAAACTGTCCCTATCTTTACCTCATGTTTTGGTCTGTGCCTCATAAAATATTTGGTTTTATGGCAAATCATTGTGAGTGTAGCCACTAAATGGGGGAAGAGGGGATGGCTCTGGATGAAAGCAACTTAGTTTGTTGTTTAATCATTTTAAAATCTAGATACCTGGGACTGGTGTGCATTTGCATGAAACACACTGGGATATTTATTCTCTGGTGAGTGTGTGAAAAGAAGTTGAAAGTCTAGACCCAAGAAAAAGGGCAAAGTGCACAACAAAAGCAAAAACCAGAAATAATATGCACTTAGTAGTGTTGAAAAACCACAATGCTGAGAAGGGTTGAACCTGGAACAACATTTTTCTGTGACAGTGTCACATTATTCAATCACAGGGGCTTCATTTGGTGGACCTTATTGTAAAGAACAATGAAAAACAAATCAACTCATTAGTTAATGAGTTATAAATATTAAATGACAGAATTATTTCTGATTGGTGGTTTGAAAATCATGAACGTGTGTATAATTCGGTTCCCTAAGGTAGACCGAAAGCTCGGAAGATCAACAATCACATCACCGATGCCAGAAGACCGAAGGAGCAGATAACCGAAAGCTTGTAATTCCGATAGCGAAAACACCGACATGGGAAACGTGTGAGCTCGACTCGGTAAGTGTGCAATAGTGAGGGATTTAGGGTTAGGGTGTGGGTAAGGTGAGTGTGCGATAGTGAGGGACTTAGGGTGCGGGTAAGGTAAGCGTGCGATAGTGAGGGATTTAGGGTTAGGGTGCAGGTAAGGTGTGTGTGCGATAGTGAGGGATTTAGTGTTAGGGTGCGTGTAAGGTAAGTGTGCAATAGTGAGGGACTTAGGGTTAGGGTGTGGGTAAGGTAAGTGTGCGATAGTGAGGGACTTGAGGGTTAGGGGCAGATTAAGTGAGTTAGGGTGAGGGTAAGGTAAGTGTGCAATAGTGACGGACCTTAGGGTTAGGGTTTGGGTTAAGGTTAGTACATAGATAGTTGAGTGTGAGGTGTAGTGTAGGTTTTTAGGTTGTTGGTGTGCTTCTGCTGTGTGTGTGTTGTGTGGAACAGCAAACTTTTTTTTGTTAACTGTTGGGATTGTGGTTTGTCGGGCATGTGAACTTTCGTGTTTTTGCAGTTTCATTCTTGTGGTGTCGGTGTTGTAGTTGTCGGTGTTGTGTACTGTCGGTTTAGTGTAGTAGACCTATATAATTAGGTGTTTGATAGAGTAGATAAAAGGTTGATGTTTCTAAAATTAGAAAGATAAAAAAGCTTGCTATAGATGTTAAACAATGCAAAATCAATTCAGCATACCACATTTCTGGCACAGACTAAAACATGGGATAACATTTGGGATAGTCTGATTCAAGAGAACAATTATTTTAGAACTGACATCAGAGATAATTTTGAGTCACTTGAAGTTAATATAGAAACTACTGGTTATGCTCATTGTGAACTGGATACCAATGACCCTTTAGAATTCCCCCATTATGCAGGTCTGAGAGATTAGCCAACACAACCAATGTGGTAGATTCATACAAGATGTACCAGTTAAACCACCATCCTTTGAACCAGTGGCATGAAGGATTTCAAAGAAGAAGGGAGAACAAAAGAGGAAGGGGAAGAGGAATAGTAAATATTTAAGTGGGGTACAAGTAGCAGACCCAGTAAACAATTATATTACTGTTGAACATGATGATATTTTGTTAAAACATAAAGGATATAACATTTTCAGTTATAGCCATTTAGAGGTATCTTTAAATCATTTTAGGTTATTTGAAAAAGGGTTTACATTGATTTCCAGTAAAGACAAATTGATGTTACAGATGCCTATTTACTAGGAAATTAAATCTCTTCCAGTATTATAAGTGAAAGAAAATACTACCCTTCCTGTGAAGAACTCTTTTAAAGGAACAAATAAGTAGCAGCTGAGTATGAATACCACTGTTTTTTTTATTTGAAAAAGTTTGTGAAAAGGATCTTTATAATTTAATTAACAGTGATGTCTGTTGTACATCACACAATCTTAGCATGGAAGAAATATTGTTGCTTAGTATCCTCAAGAATGATTAAATCATCGAATTATGAAACAATATAAAGTAGGTGGCATCATGCTGTTTGATTACATTGATTATGTTAGTAAAATGTTTTCTATATTGCAGAATGCAGATAGTTATAACATGGTGTCCAGGAATTAAGTGAATTTGGCATATAGAAAGATAGATCTAAAGTTGGAAGATCTTTTATACCAAGATATTATCTCAGATTCTTTATTTCATTTCTTAAATAATCCACACCCTCTTATTCCATCTATATTTGGGATACCCAGGTTTCAAAAGGACATCATTAGGTCATCTTATAGGCTGTTATAGCAGCTAGTGGATCTAAGACTTACCCACTATCAACAATTGTGGATATAAGGCTTAAACTTTTTATGGTGAATAGGTCACAAATGCTCAAAGATTTTTGGGATTTTCTAAGTAGGTTGGAATCAGGTGTCTTTGGAGAAAATATTAGTTTCTTGACCATTGATAAGGATAGACCTTTTTCAATGTATCTCACAAGATGAGAATTTAGAGTTGTTTAATGAATCTAGCATAGCTTGTGGGTTTTTATCCATTCAAGATGTTAGACTGTTGATTGATTTCATGGAATGAATACTGTTCAACAATTCTTTTATTTTAAAGGGAAATGTATAGGCAAATCAAAGGAGTTGCTATGACAGTGGTGTGTGCACCAGTATTTTCTAATTTGGTTATGTTATCTTGAGAGAAGGAGGCATTCTTCCCCTCAAAAATGTATGCTATGTGCAAGTTGTACATTAGATTTTTGGTCAATATTTTTATTATTTTAGAAGTAGGGGAAAGGAATATGGTTGAACTTATAGAATATCTCAATACTTCAACCCATTTTACAAAGTTCATCTATACATATTGGAAGGATAATATTAATTATTTGGATACTATCATTTCTGAGACTGTTAGTGGTTTTGCTTCTACTGAGTACCAAAAACCAACGTTCTCCAATTCATATCTGCACTTTAGTTGTTTCCACCTCTTTATGTATAAAAATAATTCAGTTAAAGGGCAATTTAGTAGGATGGCAAGGATGACCTCAAGTAAGGAATTGTTTGAAAGTGAAATCACCGCTATAACTGAAATATTGGTGGAGAGGAGTTATCTGGCAGAATTACTTAAAGAAATAGAAGAGTCAGAAACAAATGGGGCAAAAGATACAAGTCTTCATTAGGAACATGTTTTGCTTATATTAATAAGGCTATATTCAGTTCATAATTTTAATCTAATAAAGGTGATATAAAGAAAAATCCATAACTTTAATAAAGCTATTGTCCTTCAACACACTACTCATTCAGAACAGGTTAAAAATTATTAAACGCAATTGGACAATATTAAAAGGAAATGATGATCTACAGGATTGTGTTGGTGATGAACCCTATTTTTTTTACGAAATCTCTAGTAATTTAAAAAATAGCTTTAAAAAAGATCCAGTTAGTTCGTATTCTGTGGCAAATCCTAAAGAGACAAAAAATGTGGCAGCTGTAAACAATGTCCTTACATCTATACAGGTGGTCATATGATTATTGACAATAATCTTAAGTCTAAGGTGACCCTGAAAAAGGGGAATTGTAACATAGTAGGTTTACATTGCTAAATGTTACCAATGCCCAGGAATTTATTAAGACTGAACGATTGCTTAAGAGGAGAATTTACAAACATTTTTATGACATAATGAAATGTAACCCTAATAATGCTTTATATAAGCGCTTAGTGGAAAGAGATTTGAATTTGATATTCTGGAAATTATTCCAACTAACCCCAGAGATGGTGCAAGGGAGACTACTATTGAATAGAGAGCTAATTTGGCAACTCAGGCTTAGTACACCACTGGGGCTCAATGAGCATCTGTCAATTTAATCTGTTTTAAAACTAAAGGCAGCTAACCTTTGATAGATTTATGCTTTTTAATAATTTTATGACAAAATGGATTAAATATTTAAACATTAACTGTTAAATGTACGATTGCTTATTTTTAGTGCTTTTTAATTCAGCTATGGGTTGTTTAACAGTGATTTTAAATGTTTTATTTTCTATATTAGTGTTTCCTTGGACAGTAAAATGTTCATTATATTGTACTGTCACAGTAAAAAACAAAAAGAAGCTCCAACAACCAAGGTGGTCAAAATAAAAGCAGTTTTAATCCACGCAGTAAGCGCTTTCAAACACAAGGTTCTTTGCCAGACTGAATAAAAAAGCATCACACAATTCAAGTTAATATACTATTTCACAGCCAATAGAAACAATGTATTAATCATCTAGGTAAATCTCTAGATTTCAAGACCAGCCTTAAAGAGACCCTGTCATTTAATCCTGGCCTCCTATCCGCACACAACTTTCAAATCCAATACAGTTAGCTTTCTTCAGTAAAACTGACAAAATCACCACCTCTTAGTCCCTTGTACACAATTTCTACCACCTTAAACTTAAAGTGGTGAGAGGAACCTGATTCAAAAACATGCTTAGCTAGGGCATTTGTTGAATCAGCCCTTTTTATAGCATAGTTGTGTTCACGAATACGTTCATAGAGCATTCTATTTGACTTCCCTAAGTAGAAACTTTCACATGCTAAACATGTAGCTAGATAAATTATAGTTCTAGTCCTACAGTGTGCATGGAGATTAAACACAAACTTCTGTTTAGATATAGGGTGTATAAAGACATTAGCTGTATCAACAGAAGGACAGTGTTTACAATTCCCACACGGTAAAGTGCCAACGATCTCATCTTTAGCAGCCAGCTCTGTATGCATCAACTTAGAATCCCTATAGCACAGCCTACATTTAAGAGATTTCTTATTTTTATAAGTAAAATTGAGTTTGACACCCACTATGTCTCTAATCCTGTCATCTGTAGTTAAGATGCCCCAGTTTGCATCCACTACATGTCTAACCCTCCTAAAATCACTGGCATAGGGTAGAACCAATGGCATAGTGTCCGTTTTCCTAATAGCAGAGTTACAGTCATCTACTGTTCCATCTGAGAAATAGGGAGGGGCCGAAGTCGACCTCAAAACTTTTATGTCATCTCTCATAGTGCTGATCTCACTTGTACTATATCCCCTAGAGGCAAAATCAGTAGACAGTTTATCCAAATCATTAATAAAGCCATCTTCTGTATTATTTAAATGGGAGATCCTCATCCCTTGAGTTTTCATGATATTCCTATATATATGGGATGGATGCATACTATCACACCTCAGAATATTGTTTCTTCTACAGGGCTTTCTGTATAGTCTAGTTACAATTTCACCCTCCATGTTCTTAGTCACTTGCACATCAAGAAAAGTGATTTCTGTAGATAAAACATTACAGGTAAACTTTAAAAATGATGTGGTAGTGTGTAGATAGTCAACAAATGCTAGGAACTGCATCTCAGTCCCTCTCCAGAACAAAATCACAAAATCTACAAACCTCCTGTAAAACAACAGCGAGGTTTTGTGTACACTATTAAGAACAAATTGTTCCTCCCACTGAGCTAATATCATGTTGACATAGCTATTGGCACAAGAAGTGCCCACAGCTACGCCAACTTTCTGTAAATAGCATCCATCCTGAAACATAAAGATGTTGTTCTCAAGAACAACTTCAAGAAACAGACATATAAGATCAATTTAAAAATGGAGAACCGGCATATCAATACAGGTACTAGTCTTATCTTTGATATCTTTGTGAAGGAGAGAACAAAGAGAGTATCTGATCCTTTTACTTCGGTGGGACAGAAATTTAATGTTATACCATCAGACATGAGAGAACTCTGTGATAAGATTGAAAAATTGTTGGAGAAGGAGACCACAACTTACTTTAACATTTTGGGACTACAGAGGTACATTGATCTCGATATTACACCAAATGCACTCAGATTTGTGAAAAATCCCAGTACCCCATTTGACTTGAACTGTTCTACTGATAAACATTTAAGGAAAGTTGGTTCAAGTCTGCCCATAGATGTGTAACCGAATGGTTACATATTCTGTTGGAGAGAGACCAGTTGAAACATAAAAAACTGAAACAAGAACTGGCTGTTTTATCACAGACAATTAGTGATTCCATGAACCCTGCTAATATGAATACTTTTTTGGAAAAAACAAATGAGAAGTTGTTTTCATTGGAGGCGGAATTGATTGATCAGAAAAAATCAAAATTGACGAGGGACATCAATGAATATGAGGCAGGGCTTGCTTTCTCGTATTCTACCAATCGGAGAGCTGGGAACCGGAGAAGACGTCAGCACATAAGGTTTAAGAGTACACCTTCTTCCTCTTTTGTGTCTTCCGGAGAAGAGAGCTGGTTTGGAATGGACACAAGTAGTGAGTTTCCTGAGTTGCCTCAACCGCAAAGACCAGAAGAGTACGAACAGACTTTTCGGAAGCAAGGAGGTCTACAACAGAACCAACAACAGCGACAACAGGGGCAGAAATGAAATAGAAACTTTGGGACACACGCCGGTAACTCGGAAAGAGGTTACCAGGTGGATTTCTAACAAGGACAAAGGTATGGACAACAATATAATAAAAGGTTCAGGAAATAAGGTATGTACTGAACCGAATATAGTTTTAAATTTATCCCAATGTGATTTAACACAGGAACAAATTTCTGTGTTAAGTTTGGGATTGAAGTTTGTACCGACTGTGATACCTTGGGGGCATGTGGTAAAACAAGAGGTATTTAGACTTTTGAGAAAAGTACATTTAAAATATCATTTTTCTAGAGATTTTATAAGCGAAAATGCAGTATTTAATTCTTCTCTAATTAATGAATCTGACGATAGTTTCTTTTCTTGTTATGAAGATGTTGGAGAAAGATATGCTGGTGACAGCAATGGCAATTCTTCTTTTAATGCTTATTGTAAAATTGATGTTTCGTATATACCTACATTTAACAAATTTATTCCACCTTTTGTTAATCAACATATTGCACAATTTGGGTCTATTATAGGGTTTGGTTGTGAAAATATTTGTGATAATATATCAGTGAACAAACATGAAGTGTCCTACAACTTGACTCCGAAGGAATGGCAAGCTTTAAAAATATTGAGCGACAGGAAGGATATAGTAATTATACCTTCAGATAAAGGGAATAAAATAGTTATTATGAATGCATTACAAATATTACAACATCTGTATGGAACACTTGAATAATACCGATGTGTATGAAAAACGTGATAAAAATAGATATGAACAAGCAGTGGTCGAGTCTGAAAGAATGTTAGACAGAAGTGTTAGATTAGGATACTTTAATGAAAAAGATGTTAGGGATAGGTTATTTAATTGTAAAAGTGAAATAGCCATCTTTTTCTGTCTACCTAAAATACATAAAAGTCTGGTTAAACCTCCGGGAAGACCGATTATTTCTGCTTGTAGCTATTTTTTACATAATATTGGTTTAGTATTACATGAAATATTATTACCTTATGTTCTCAAGTCCCCTGTTTATATAAAAGACAGTGTAGATTTTCTACATAAAATTTCCCCAGTAGTGTGGAATAAGGAAAAGTATTGGCTGGTGATTGTCGTTAAGAGTTTATACACCTCCATTCAGCACAAAGATGGCCTAGAGGCAATAAGGTATTTCTTGGGCGATAGCCCTTTAGCTTGTTTTGTAACTAATATGGTAGATTTTTGCTTGAAAAATAACTATTTTTATTTTGACAACATGTTATATAGACAGAAACAGGGTACAGCAATGGGGGCAGCTTTTGCCCCCATGTATGCAAACCTTTTTATGTCTTTTTTTGAAAAAAGATTTTTATTTAATTTGGATTTTATGAAGAAATATGTGGATTCTTATTTTCGTTTTATTGACAATTTAATATTTATATGTGAGGGGGGTATAGAACAGGTGGATAACTTTATTTCAGATATGCATAAAAATCCCTTTGGTCTGGCATTTGACGGACTTCAGAAAGGGAATAGGGTGGTGTATCTAGACCTTATTTTGGAAGGCATGGAAAATATGAATATTTCGTCCAATATTCATAGGAAATTTGTGGACGGTAACCAATATTTACATGCCACAAGCTGTCACCCCCCCCACACGTGTTGGAGGCTTTGCCTTATGGTGAACTAGTACGTGTCTCTAGGCTATGTAGTGAGAAGAATGAGTTGATAAAAGAAATGGAAAGGACAAATCATATGTTCTTACAAAGGGGCTACGACCCAGATATTTTAAAACAGGCCCTAATTAGGATAAGGAATGAAATAGGTATGGGTAGTGATATAAATTAAAATGGATATAAAGGAAGGAATAAATATTCAATTAGAAGGGTTGGTGAACAAAATAAGGAAAAAGGAGACACAATTTATTATGTGTCTGTGCACAATATAAGAAGTGAGGAAGTGAAAGCCATGATAGAGTATTATTGGAAATATCTATTGGAAGATAGGGTCCTGGAAAATATTTTAACTAATAAACCACTCTTCTCTTATAAAAGGGGAAGGAATTTGAAGGACATGATAGTGCATGGGCAGTTTTATATGCCGAAAATAGATATAGCAAGAATAAGTTTAAATCGAGGCACAGTATGCTGCAATAGGTGCAGTATTTGTGAAAATATTGTTAATACTTTTAGTAGTATAAATGGGATTAAATTTGAACCCAGAGACACATACACATGTAGAAGTAGGGGAGTAATATATGCACTTAAATGTCCATGTGCACTTTTTTATATAGGGGAAACTAAGAGGGAGTTTCGTGTCAGATTCATGGAGCATGTTAGAGATGTTAGAAATATGAGAGAAGATAAAATTATTGCTTCACATTTTAGGACATTTCATAATAGTGATGTGACCTTGTTACAAGGTACTGTTTTAGAAAGTGTGAAATGTTTGGGCAATGATGAAAATGTGTTAAAACAAAAGTTACTATTCAAAGAAAGTGTTTTTATTTTGAAGTATAAAACTATGACACCAACCGGTTTAAACAATGAGTTAAATTGGAAATGTTTGCTTTAAGACAGAAACTCATTGTGTAATTGGTGGGTGTGTGTTGTTAATTGAATGTAATATATAAGAGATTATACTTTGTATTTTCCACTGTTTGATATTCCTTGAAGGTGGAAACATCGAAGCACTAGAAGAAAATAAAGAAGATTTGTTTTACATAGTTGCCTTTTTTGTTCTATCACAGTCGATGATTTTGGGTCAGAGTTGTTTTTGGATTTTGGAGAAGAAGAGGAGTGTGTGTTTTCTACAATATAAGATCAATTTGTTTGACACTATATTCACTATTTGTTTAAGAATGATTTTATCATATTAATACCATCCAAATTAGGGATACAAGTAAACAAAGATTCAACATCCAATGTAACTAGAAGACAATTATTCAAATCAGAGACATTAGCCTGTGTAAACTGGTATAGGTCACTAAGAAAATGCTTAGCATCATTAAGCACTGTAGTGACTTTACTAAGAACTGGGCGCAGCTGCTTGTCAATATAAATTGAAAAGGGCTCTGTTAGCCATTTCCTACCTGAAACAATAGGCCTAAGAGATGGTGAAACAGGGTTTCTGTGCACCTTAGGAAGACCCTGAAAAACATGTATTACAGGGTGTTCAACATTTAAATACTGTGCTAATTGCTCGGTAATAAGGAAATTGTCAAGACAGTCACGAACTGTGAAAAAAAATAGAGCATTGTTTATTCCTTATATAATCATGTTCGACTTTATCATACACATTAGAGTCATTAAACATAGAAAAAACAGAATTGACATAAAATTCACAATCCAGTATTACAGTAGCTCCACCTTTATCTGCCTTCTTAATAATAATTGTATCATCATTTTGTAAAGTTCATGGAGCAGCCTTTTCCGCCCTAGTTAAATCATAGAAGTCACGACCAGATAGTAGAGTGAATAATTCACTTTCACATTTCTTACCAAATACTTCTAGTACTGGATCAATAGGTGGTTGAAACACACTGGGTTTTTTAAAAAGTGAAGCACTTTTAATAGTTCCACTATCATTAAAATGCATTTTAAAAGAAACATTTCTAATAAACATTTTCAGACTAATAGCAACTTCTGAAAAATCAGACTTCTCAGCTGGTACAAAAGTTAGTCCTCTTTCAAGTAATGAAATTTCAGCTAAAGACAGTACCTTGTTAGATAAATTAATAACCAGGGACCCTCCGCCATATTCCACATCCATTTCAAATTCCAACCTGGCATCTCTTCGAAGTGCTGCCAGCCTCTTTTTCTCCCTCTGCTTGGACTCCTTCCCCTGTTCTGTTCTCTCATTTTCACTTGTTTTATTGGTAGGGGAAGTTTGAGATCCCCAAAAACCTGCTGCGGTATAGCAGCCTTTCTTCTAACATCTTGCTGCTGTAGAACAAAGCCAGTGTCAGCTGATTCAGCTGACACAATAGGCCTTTGCTGTTGCATAAGAGTCTGATCACTAATTAAAGCTACAGGGGGCAAATTCAAACTAGCAGTTAGTAAAGGTGCTTGTGCCCCAGCAGACAAAGTCAAACCATTGCCTTAGCATTGTCCCTTATTTCATTGGAACGAGGCCATGTAAAAACATTTCCCTGACAAAAATCCCTTTGGTCATGAGCCAGTTTTTTCATCTTTTGATTTTTAAGCCTATTTTCATAGGCAGAAATGCTGTCAGCTACTTCATCAATGGCAAGCAGGCACAAATCATGATCGTAGGTATTAAAAAGACATTGTTTCTTAGCATCAATAGCAGCTGCTAGTTCTTTCTCAACAGGTGTAAAAAAGTCAATAAGCAGCCGAATATAGCCAAAACTATATTCTAAGTTCAACTTCTGCCATTTGGAGAGCAAGCCTTCTTAGTAGTCACCATATGTGGGCATCAAAGTTATTCTTAAGCCCCTAGGAATTATACAGTGAAACAAACATGCTTCCATATCTAGTCTCTGCCATTGAAGGCATTTAAGCTTAAATAAATCACTTTCCAAACCTTTTATCTCCTGTTGAGCTGGTACCTGTACATCAGACTGTTGAGACATCACATTCTCAGTACTGTTTGAAGCAAAGAACAGCAAAGGAGTATTGCAGTCTCTCTGTTGAGATACAACAGGGGATGGCTCCACTGAAGCAGAATCAGTAGAACAACCAGCCATGGATCCTGAGGAGGACATAATTCGTATATACTAAGAGAAAAAAATACCTCCAGTCAGAAAATTGTAGGAACTTCCCAAAATAACCAAAGTCAAAGTAAAAAAACAAAAAGAAGCTCCAACAACCAAGGCAGTCAAAATAAAAGCAGTTTTAATCCACACATAAAGTGCTTTTATTTTTCTCTTGGTATATTGTACTGTCAGTTTAAGTCTTTAATTAATTCAGTTTGTGTAATTAACTTATGTGATAGTATGTACTATTTAATTGCTGGAGAGATATGTATCTTCATTTCTGATGAAGTCCTTGATTTATCGGTGAGGATGAAAGCATGTTGTTTTCTAAAAAATAAATGAGGATACTATATATCATACTCAGCTTTTACAGTGTACTTTGGTGCATTTATTTATTCTGGTACTTTTGCAATGTTACACCCGTGTATCAGCATTTTTGATCGACTATTAAAAGTTTGGTGTTTTGGATATTGCTCTTGATTTGCATTGTTATACTTTGATCCCCTGCATTGTGGTTTTTCAACACTACTAAGTGCACATTCTTTTGGGAAGTTGAAATTGTCCCTGATTTCACAGAATGTCCCTGACTTTTCATTTTATTTTTGATCTGTGTCTCTTTAACACTTGTGGTTTTATGGAAAATCATTCAGGATTAAAGTCACAAAATGGGAATGAGGTGCTGGCTGTGGATAAAACCAACTTACCTGTCTGTTGTTTGATCATTTTAAAATCTGTATTGACGGGAATAATTGTGGCTATTGTTTATGTGAAACCGAATTGAAATTACATTAGCTTTCAACTGTCCCTGATTCTGCAAATAATTTTAGATCTGCTTCTTATAAAATTTGTGGTTTCTGGAAAATTGTTGACAATTCTTCTTACTAAATAATGACAGAGACGAGTTTCAGACTTCATATCCTTCATAAAAATGCATTCTGCAAAAAATCTTTTTTGGCCCTCTCCATATATCTCTACTGGCTGAGTTACCTGTTTTGAGGTAGATCCAAGCCAGCAACATTTTTCATCAGAGCTTTAGCAGCACTCTCCCTCTCTCATATTTCTGTGCGAGGAATATCCTCAGACTGAGTATGCTCTAGTGAATGGCAGAGAAATTCATATGTATGTGTGTGTGTGTGTGTGTGTGTGTGTGTGTGTGTGTGTGTGTGTGTGTGTGTGTGTGTGTGTGTATGTATGTATATACATATATATATATAAAACAGGAACCAAAGGAGACACCAAACCACGGCAAATAAAATCATGTAACTTTAATACAAAAACAAGTGAGCGCTTTCGCAGCAAAGCCGCTTCATCAGACAATTCAAACAGAAATGCATCATCATTTTTAAATATCTACATAGCCAATAGCAAAAACATCCAATTAAAAGCAACTTCTTAAAGTCATAGCATCTAAATTATTATAACCCAACTGTGTACTAGGCTCAAACTTTTATATATACCATAAAACTTTCATGACCATGATAAACTCATTATAAAAATAGTAACCTATCTAGGTAGGGGTCTATCCAGTAACTTGGGGTGGATGGACAATTTCCCATTCAAACCCCTGCCATAATTGGCACGTAGTCTTATGATCCATTCCAGTTCCCTTCCCTCATCTCTGTTCTTAATCGCTCCTCCACGTATTCCTAGTGTGACAACCACAATTACTATGAACTTAAAAATGTGTTCATCACCCACCTCCATAATATGTTTGGATAGTGCATTCATTGTTACCCTCCTAGAAATGTCATACAGATGGCCCCTAATTCGGTCCCGTAGTCTATGTGTAGTCATACCCACATAAAAACAGTACATTTCTCACAGTAAATCAGATAAACTAAATGTGTAGTATTGCAATTAGCTGTTAGTTCAAATATAAACTCCCTTCCCACATCTGGATGGTGGAACCTACCTTTATGGTCAAGATGTTGACAATAATTACACTTATGGCACAGAAAAGTGCCAAATTCATTACCCTTAACCTGATTATTGTATTGTCTATCTTGTCTTGGACCACATAAAAGTCTCTTCAATGATTTTTTATTTTTGAAAACATAACGTGGTGTATCCCCTACTAGCTCCCTGACATTTTCATCTGCACACAAAACATTCCAGTTCTTCTTATATATATCCTGTATAAGCTTAACATTGCTGGAGTATGTAACTGGAATTTTCATAAAATTATGTCCCATTGGTTTACCATTGACTCTTCTGTCATTATTGGAAAAATAGGGTTTACCTATATCTCCTCTCATTTCATGAATATGTGTTAGTGCTGTTTTCACCTCACCCTTCAAATATCCTCTCTTCAAAAAATTGTACTCTAAATTCTCCAGCTTATCCGTGAATTTATTTGGACACTAGTGTCAGCTACATGCACCTCCTCATTGATTATTTTAAAGCAGAGGCGGACATTTTAGCCACTAACATCAGTAGGCTCCAGGCTGACCTCTACGATAAGTATCCTATTTCATTAGTGGATCTTAAGATGGATCATCTTATAGATACTATGATAGCATATGAAACACAATTGCTATCATATAAGAGGAAGAAATTACAACAAGATTCACAGGATTTTGCCACTGGTCGAGTCTTTGCATGGCCCAGGGAGAACATTATTGGCGGAAACCAAAGGGACAAAGAATCAGTTACTAAAGATGATTCCAATAATGCAGCAGTTAACAATGAACAGTTTGATTCCACCTTAAGGAACTGTAAAAGTGCTATTGCATTAGCAGAGGAAGTGACAAAGGCGTCTACTTCCAAAATACCAAATACATCTGGTCAGAAAACATCGACTAATACTTTCACACATGGAGGGGCATGACGGAAAGATGGTGGTATATTAACCACTCAACACACATCAACTACTATAAACAACAGCACTGCGACTTACAGTCTCAATGTGCCGTACCCTATTAGAGCTTCCCATTTTTGAGGGAGGTCACTGAGTCGAGGGCGCATGAAAAGGAAAGTGTCAACAGAAGAAAACAATCCAGTCACTCTGAAGAAAATGTGGCGACAGCAGGACAATCGTTAGTGTGGAACTTATCACAACGCGTTTTTACACAGGAGGAGCTCAATGTCATTAATAAAAGTATGACTTATATACCAGCAAACAGAATGACTTTAATGGACAATGTTATAGAACTAAAAATGTTTGTACGCACTTTAATGCTAAAGTTACAATACGGAAGTAATAATGTTGGGGAAACACAGAATCTGGGGACTTTAAAAAAAATGAGTGGATATACACCGGTTTTGAAAGGGGTGGTGGAAACCTTTGATAAAATGTGCTTGAATGATATCTATAAGTTACATGATAGTAATATGAAGTCCAAATGTTTTGTTAACTTAAATGCAAGGGAAAAGAAAGCATTAGAAGGTCAATGCCAGGACATGTCTTTATCAATTAGACCAGCTGATAAAGGGGGCTCGGTTGTCGTGATGGATTACCATGTCTACAGGGACTTGATGTATGAAATGTTGAGTGATTCTCAAACATACCAGTGTACTACAAGAGACTGTGATGAAAAAAGTGTTTTTTCCATCAGTAATGATTTGTTTGAATGTATGCAATGCCGCACCATCTCACAAGAATTACATGATTATCTTGTTGTCAGGGAACAGGTAATACCACTCATACAAGGCCTCCCTAAGATACATAAGAACCCCCTCAACCCATCCCTAAGACCCATAGTAACAGGAAGGGGATGGGCCATGGAATCACTATTGATTTATATTGAAGAACATCTAAAAGCGATTTTGGCCAAGGACAAAAATGTCTTGAAAGACACAAAACACTTCTTAGAAGACCTCTATGCTTGCATTAGGGACAGACCACCTGCAAGGGAGTGTCTGATGGCAACTTTAGATGTACAGGCCCTATTCATGGCCATACCCAATGGTCAGGGAATAGAGATGCTTAAAAAGTATCTTAGAGAGAACAGTATGTATGAACAGAAAATTATAGAGTTATTATGTTTTAATGTAGAGACCATACTTGAAAACAACATTTTTGTTTTTGAACAGACATTCTTTAAACAGTGTGTTGGCATAGCTATGGGCACCCCTTGTGCCAATAGCTACGCCAACCTGGTAATGGCAGCATGGGAGAGAGGGAATGTTCTCGTGCATATGAGTTCTACTCTGACTTTTTACCGGTGTTTTGTTGATGATCTCTTCCTCCTTTGGGAGGGAGATGATCTATCTTTTCAAATTTTTGGAAGGAATTAATAATAGCACTGACTTCCTGAAATTTACAGCCTGCAGCTCCACTAAAACCATTGAGTTCCTAGATGTTAGAATAGATAGGTTATCCTCGAGAGAGTCTGAAACTAGTATTCATAGGAAAGTAAGTCATAGGAACACGTATGTTGAAAGTAGTATGCACCCACGACACATTTTTGGGAATGTAGTGAGAGGGCAAGCTTTAAGAGTATCAAGGTTAACGGCTAATGAAAATAAATTCAGGGATGAGCTGGAGAATTTAGAGCACAATTGTTTGAAGAGAGGATATCTGAAGGGTAAGGTGAAAACACATATTCATGAAATGAGAGGAGATATAGGTAAACCCTATTTTTTCCAATAATGACAGAAGAGTCAATAATAAACCAATGGGACATAATTTTATGAAAGTTCCAGTTACATACTCCAGCAATGTTAAGCTTTTACAGGATATATATAAGAAGAATTGGAATGTTTTGTGTGCAGATGAAAATGTCAGGGAGCTAGTAGGGGATACACCAGGTTATGTTTTCAAAAATAAAAACTCACTGAAGAGACTTTTATGTGGTCCAAGACAAGATAGACAATACAATAATCAGGTTAAGGGTAATGAATTTGGCACTTTTCTGTGCCATAAGTGTAATTATTCTCAACATCTTGACCATAAAGGTAGGTTCCACTATCCAGATGTGAGAAGGGAGTTTATATTTGAACTAACAGCTAATTGCAATACTACACATTTAGTTTATCTGATTTACTGTGAGAAATGTACTGTTTTTATGTGGGTATGACTACACATAGACTACGGGACCGAATTAGGGACCATCTGTATGACATTTTTAGGAGGGTAACAACGAATGCACTATCCAAACATATTATGGAGGTAGGTGATGAACACACTTTTAAGTTCATGGTAATTGAGGTTGTCACACTAGACATACGTGCAGGAGCGATTAAGAACAGAGTTGAGGGAAGGGAACTAGAATGGATCATAAGACTACGTGCCAATTATGGCAGGGGTTTGAATGAGAAATTGTCCATCCACCCCAAGTTGCTGGATAGACCCCTACCTAGATAAGGTACTATTTTTATAATGAGTTTTTATCGTGGTCATGAAAGTTTTATGGTATATATGAAAGTTTGAGTCTAGTGCACAGTTGGGTTATAATAATTTAGATGCTATGACTTTAAGAAGTTGCTTTTAATTGAATGTTTTTTACTATTGGCTATGTAGATTTTTAAAAATGATGATGCATTTCTGTTTGAACTGTCTGATGAAGCGGCTTTGCTGTGAAAGTGCTCAGTTGTTTTTGTATTAAAGTTACATGATTTTATTTGGGGCCTTTTTGGTTTTGGGTTTTTTTTTTGGGTTTCCTTCCTTTGGGTTTTTTTTTTTTTTTTTTCCTCCCCTTTAAAATTTTATATTTTTTTTTATTTTAAAAAATTTAAAATTTTAAAAAAACCTTGGGGGAAATTTGGACCATAAAATTTAATTAAAAAAATTATTTTACACACACACCAAAACAAAAAAACCAAACAAAACCAATAATAAAAACAAACATATGCTTTTTTAGGAAATTTTTTTGTAATAGTTTAAATAGGGGAAGATTTCTCCCAACCTTACGGGAAAAAATTGGTATTTCCCTTTGAGGCCTTTTCATTTTTCCCCGGGGGTTTGGACCACCCCTTAAAACTTGAAAAAAGAAACCAAAAAACTTAGCTTCCCTGGACCCCAAATAAAAAAGGGACATAGAACTTTTTAGAATTTAAAATTTTTATTGGAAAAAAAATAAAAAGTTTTAAATTTAATGAGCTTTTTCTTTTTTATCGAGTTTCTTTTCATTCTAAAAAGGGGGAAGGGTACTCCACCAAAATTGGGCAATTCGGGTGTTTTTTCCATTTTCTTTCCTTCCTTAAAAAGCCCGAGGGGTTTGGGAAAATCCGATTCCCCTTGGAATTCGGTTTGGGCAAAAGGTTTTTCCCCCCCCCCAAAAATTTTTTGGGGCTTCCCCGGGAAAATTTCAAATAAAGGAAAAGAAGAAAAATCATTCTTCCAGAAGTTAAAAAAGGATTTGGGGCTTTTAAAAAGGGAAAATACAACACGGAGGGGAAAAACCCATTAAGTGAGAAAAATTTTCTTTACCGATTTTTCCAATTTTCCCCTTTCAAACCCTAAAAAACCAAAAAAGGGGACGGCCCCCAACTTACCCTCCAACAATTGGCTAAGCTTCTGGTTTTTCCAAGGGTGCCAATTTTCTCCTGGGAGGCCCCAACCCAAAAACCACGATTTTTCCCAAACCCCCCGGATTCCCCTTAATTTTTTGGATCCCTGGAAAAAAGGGTTTTCCCCAACCCCTAAAAATGGGCAATTTCAAAAAAACCCCACCTTTAAACTGGGAAAACTATAATGTCCCAAATTTTTGCTAAATTTTAAATTCAAAAATTCCCAATTTCCTTTTGGAAATTACCCAACCCCCACCGGGGCAGTCCAAGACCGGGATTAAAAAAGGGGCCCCCAGAGGAAACCCTTGGAAATTACCAAACAAATAATTCATCCACACCCCCTTTCCCATTAAAACCCGGGAAAAACCCAAAAAAATTTAAAGGGCAAAAGGGGAAAATTCTTTACACCCCAGCATTTCCAGAAAATAAGGAAAATCTGAATTACCAAAAATGAAATTTTAAACCTTCTGGGGAAGGACCAACCCCAAAGAACCAAGATTTTCCCAAAAAGCCCCGGTTCCCCTCCTAAAAAATTTTTTAAACAGGAAAAAAATTAGGGTAAAACCCCATTTTGGGGAGGAAACTCCCCACCCAAAAAAGGGAAAACCCCCTCTTTAAAACCCCCTTTTCCCAAAAAAAATTTTCCCCTAAATTCAAAAAACCCAAAAACCCTTTATAACTTTCCCAAAACCCCAAGGGCAAAAACCCAGACCGGGTCATTACAACAAGGGAAACCTTTCCAAACCAATAATTCCCATTGGCAGATGGAAAAAGGCAAACCCCTTTAAACCCCTCCCACCCCCAAAAAGGGCCCATTTTGTAAAGAATTTTTTTCCAAAGGGTCCAACTTAAAACCCCAAAAAACAGAATAAAAACCTTCAACACCCATGCATTCAGAAATGGGGAAAACGGGCCCCCCCCACCAAAGCCCCTTTAATAACCCTTTCCCCTGGGGTTTTTGGGTTGCCCCTAAAGAACCAAGATTATCCCCCCCAAAAAGGGGGGGAAAGCCAATCCCTGGTGGGGGCCCTGCCCATAAACAAATTTTTAAACAAAAAAGGAAAAACCCCAAATTGGAAACCCGGTTCGGGTTTGTAAAAAGTTAGTCCCTCATAAAATTTTTTCCCAAAGGGTTTTGCAAAAAAAAATTGCCACTGTTTCTAAAGGGCAACCACCCCATTCTAATTATGAAAACTAAATAAACCCCCGGGATTCCCTATTCACAAAGGGGCCAAATTTATACAAAACCCCAACGGGAAATTCCCAACTCCTCAAATTGGGCCAGTGCAATTTACCCCTTCACCCCAAAGGGCCCTCCCCTTTTTAAAAAATAAAAATTTTCCTGAATCAGGCTCACGGGAAAACCAATAAAGCCAAGAAAACGGGACCATAATTAAAACCCAAGGGGGCTTTCCAAAAAACCTCAGGAAAAAACCGGGGAAAACCCCACCTAAGCCCAATTTTAAAAATCTTTGCCTCCCTTTTGGCTTTGTCCCATAAAAGCACCAAAATGGTTACCCCCTTTTCCACAAAGGGGAGAAAAGGCCCCTGGGAACAAAACCGGGACTTTTTTGAAACCATGGAATGAAAACCCTTCATGGAACCCTTATCACAAAAATTTTCCCCAAAAAATTGGCCCCCCCATTCATTTGAAAAGGCAACCCCATGTCCTCCAAACATTAAACCGGGGGTCCCCAAAAACCTTAAAGGGGGTTAATGGTTAAAACAACCCCTATCGGGGTCTAAAAACCCGGGTTTTTACCCTTTCCCCACTCGGGGAATTTGCCAACTACAAACTATTTTAAAACCCAGAAAGGGGTTTGGAAAGGGCCCCATTTAAAAAAACCCAAACCCCCTTAAAGTACAACCCCAAACCAAACCCTTGCCATACAATAAACGGGGTTAGTAGGGTTTCCTTTTTGGACCCCCTATTTTCTGGAACAAACAAAATATTTTCAAAAAAGCCCCTAAATTGATTTTAAAAAAATTTTGGAGGATAAAATTAAAACCCCAACCCCCTTGTGGCCCCTTTTTAAAAAGGGGCCCAGGAAAAAATCCTTGGGGGGAAAAAGCCAGGGCCTAAGCTAATGGCCCGGGGGCCCAATTGCCATCCCTTTGGGTAAAACCCCGGGGTCCCCAAAGGAAGGTACCAAAAGGGTGGTAGTCTCCTTAAATGAAAGTTGTAAGAGAACCTTGGGGAACCCCCAAGGTTGGACATAGTCCCCTTCCTTTGATAAAACCAAATCCAGGTAAGTAGGAAAATCCTTCTTTGGAAAAAACCCCAAAAAATTTTAAAAAAATAAAGAAAAAATGGGTTCCTTTTTGTTCCTTTAACTTTCCCTTTTCACTCAAAAAAACCCCAAAAATTTAATTTTTTCAATGTTTTTTTTTTTATGTATAAAAAGAATTTTTTAAAAACCAATAAAGGTAACTTTTTTTCCTTTTTATAAAAAGGAAAAAACGGGCCCTTAAACGTTTGTTTTGGGGCCCTTTTAAAAAATCCAGTTTAATTAATTCTTTGAAAATAAAGAGGGGTTTTGAAAAAAAAGGTTTAATTCAAACCCAAAAGTTTGGAAAATTTCCACTTAAAGAAAAATTTAAGGGTCACACTTGGGGCCTCCTTTTTCAAAAAAGTAAAATCCCGGGAGGAAGTTTCCCGGTCCCGGGGAGATTCCCCTTTAAAAAAACTTTTAAAAAAAGTCCTAAAAAAGCTTTTAAAAACAACTTATAAAGGGGGGAAAAAAAAAACCCCCGGGGGACCCCCTTGGGGTTTTTTGCGGGGAAGGAAAAAAATTTCTTTTTTGGCCAAAACCAAAGGGTTTTCCTTTTGGGCAAAAGGTTAAATAGGCCCGGGGCCAAACCTTTTCCAAAATTTAGGGAATAAAATCCTGGGTTTTGGAAAATAAAAGGGAAAATTTGGACGGGTGAAGAAAAAACTTACCTTTTTAAGACTGAATTTGGAAATTTTAAAAAAGGTTGGGAGTGGCCCAAAAAATTGCTGAACCCCTTGCAAATGCCTTTCAAAGGGGGCCCCCAAAAAATCCCATGGTTTGAATAAAAAAAAAGTTAAAGGGGGCCGCCCGGTTTGGTAAACCCTTTAAAAAATTTTAAAAAAAAAAATACAATCAGAAAAAATTTAAAAGGCACTTTAGACAGTTTTCCCAAAAATTTCCCCAAGGTTTGAAAGAAAAAAAAAATTGGAAAATTTTTCCAAGGCCTTTTTCTATTTTGGGAAAAGGGGTTTTTGGAAACCCCCAAAAATTGTAAGTTTGCCTTTGAAAAAAAAGAAAACGGGCCCCAAATTTGGAACGGTTAATTAAATTTTCTCCCCCCCCCGGGAAAAAATGCAGATTTGGTTAACATTTTTAAAGACCCCGGGTTGGAGGTTTTAAAGAAAAAAAGGGCTTAATCCAAAATTTTCCCGGTTGGCTACAATAAACTCAAAAAAAGGTTTTTTTAAACCCACACAAAAGGCTGTTTTTTTAAAAATTTACCCTTTCAGGAAAATTACCCAAAAGGGGGGAAAAGGGGCCCCTTTAAAAGGCTCCTTTGGATGGTTCCCCCAAAAACCCTTTGCAAATTTATGGAGGGACAAAAGGAACCCAAAAAAAGACCAAGGGGGAAAAATTTGGGTTTAAATTTGGTTTTGAAGGGCAGTCCTTTTTTTAAAATTGGTCCAAAACTTCAAAGGTTTTTGATAGGAAAAAGGGTTCAACAGTTTTTGACCGTAAAACCTTTCCTTTTTAACTGGAATTTTTAAAAAACTAAGGGAAAAAGGGAAAATAAAAGATTTTGGGAAAGGTAAAAAAACAAACCCATTCAAGATTGGTGGACTTTAAAGGCCCTGGGCCAGTCCACAACCCCACACTGCCGGGGAATCCCTTGTTGGCCTTTTTTTGGGACCCAAAAAGGGAAGGGGCAAAGGATATGAAAACCCAAATTTAAAACCCAAGGACCCTTTCCCCAAAGGGGCCCCAAGGGTTTGGTGGACCCCAAATTTTAAACGAAAAAGGAAGCTACCCGGGGAAAAAAAGGGGCAAAATTTCCCAAAGGGGAATCCTTTTAAGTCAAGAAAAACCGGGGGACCCATTAAAACCCCCTTTTTCCCAACCCAAAATTTAGGAAAAATTTTCCCCAAATAAACACAAAAGACAAAAAAAGGCCCCCTTTTTTTTAAGGCCAATGTTAGAAACCCCTTTGGGTAAAACTCCCCGAACCTCAGAGTTAAACCCCCAAAATTCCCCCCAAAATAAATTTTCCCCCAATGCATTGCCAAAAACTCCAGCCATTAAGTCCCAAATTTCCTCCTCCCCCCCCCCAAAAGGAAAATAACATCCCCCCCCAGAAAATCCAAACCCTCAGAGCCCAGGTGACCTTTAAAAAAAAACACAGAAAAAAAGGGGGACCTGGGGGCGTTCAAAACCAAAACCCCCAAAGGAACAAACCCACCTTTTAAGGGGGCCCCTCCTGAATTTTATTCCAAGGGAAATTTCGGAGTGGGGGGAAACGTGGTTTTCCCATTTTTTAAAAAAAGGGCGGGCTATAATTCCCCTAAAGGGGGGCAAATTTCACCTTTTAAGACGAATTGGTACTTTAAACCCCCTGGGCCCAGTGGAAACCAAACCCCAAACCTTAAAACCCGCAAATCCCTTCAAAAAGGGAAAAAAACCTTTCCCCAAGAAGGGGAAGGGAATTTTAAAATTTTCCCAAAAAAACCAAAAACCCTTCCCCAAAGGAAAAGGTCGGGTTTTGGACCCCAGCCAAAACCCCCCAAAACCCCAAAAGGAGGAAGAAAAATGAAAGAGCTTTTTTCCCTTTTAAAAGGGAAAAGGACTTAAACCCTACTGGCAAAAACTTTTCTTTTAAAATATAAAACCAATTTAGAGAAAACCCCCAAAGCACAAAAGACAACACAAAGGCCTTCTTTTTACCTTTTTAGAAAACCCCTGGGGGGAAAACCCCCAGTTGTTTAAAGGTTTCCCCAAAATGACACAAAATTTTTAATTTTTGAACCCCCCAACACCAACACCAACACAGGGGGAAATTTCCCCTTTCCCTCCCCAAAGGGAAATAACTTCCCAGCAGATTAAAAGGCCCCCTTAAAATTCCCCAAACCCCGGGGTAAAAAGGTTTTCAAAGGTAAAAAACAGCAAAGGGCCGGAGGGGCCCGGTTTCCCTAAATAATAAAAAGGGGAAAATTTAAAACAAAAGGGACCCCCCGGGTTTAATTTTTATTTAAAAAAAAATAAAAAAACAAAAAAGGCAAATTCCCACTTCAAAAAGGGGTTTCAGGCCCGAAATTAAAAATAACCTGAAAAACCTTTTTAAAAAAAAACTTTTTAGGGGATCATTTTTAACCCCTAAACAAAAAATTTTCCCCCCCTACAAAATTTGGAACCCAAATTTTTGGTTTTTGGGGCAGACCCTGCCTTCTGAACTTTCAAAACTTTTTGAAACAGTAAAAGGGATTGTTTAAAGGCATTCACACGGCCTACTTTGCCCCCCCCAAAAGCCAACACAAAACTGGAAAATTTTTAAAAAACTCCCCAGTTAAAATGAAAAAAACCCAAATTTTGTCACGTTGGGTTCAAATCCTTCCAAGGACGGGAACCCCGGGGTCAAAATTGGGCTGGGTTTGTAGCCCAAATAAAGGGGTGCCCAAGGGCCGGGCCCGGGGAAAATTTTCTTTTATTTATTTTTGGGTTACGGGAAAACAAAAGGAAATTTTCTGCCAAAGTTTCCAATGACTCAAAAGGGGCCCAAATAATTGATTTTTTTCCCAGCGGAAAACACAAACATTTTAAAAAAAAACCCTCAAAAAATTTTGGAAAATTGGGTCCAGGAAAAAAGGGCCCTTAAAAATTTTAAAACCCCCAAAAATTTTATACCCATACCCCTTTGGGAAAAAAAAGGTCCAAAATTTAACCAATAAGGCAACCTTTTTGGAAGAAAAAGGGGCCTTTTGGGCCCAAATTGACAGAATTTATTTGAATTTTAAACATTCCAAAAATTTAGGGAAATTTTAAATTTTGACCTTAAAAAAGGGTTTAATTTTAAGTTTTAAAAGACTTTCCCCTTTTTAACCTCTTCCCCTTTTTTCGGGCCAAAATGTTTGATTTGGGCCCTTTTGGGAATGTTTAAGTGGAAAGGTTGGGAAAGAAAAAGTTTACCAAAGGAAAAGGGTTTTTTAAAATTTATTTGCCCACTAAAAACCCCGGGCCAAAAATTAAAGTGAATACCGCCTATCAAAAAAATTGTTAATTTTTTAAAGGCCAAGGAATTTAATGGAAGTTAAAATAAAAATAAATTTTCAGAGGGCCAGAAAAAGGGGGACAAAACCCCCAAAAAGAAAAAAATAGAACTTTTGGAAGGGCCCTTCAAAAAGGGGGAGGTTCCTAAAATTCTGGAAACAAACCCCACCATTTGGAGACCCCTAACTGTTATTCCCAAAAGAAATTTTTTTCGACGGGGTTTTAAAAGATAAAATTAGGTTTACCCGGGGTTCTTTTTTTTTATAGAAAGGAAAGTAAACCTAAACCCCTTAAAGGGCAAAGTTTTCTCTTTCCTTTTAAAAGGGGGGGTACCAACCATTTGGTTGGGCAATAAATTTTCCCCGGGGCAAATGTATCGAACCATGAACCTTTTGCCTAAAAAACCCCGAATTTAAGGAATTTTTTTCAACAAAAAAAAAAATCAGGGGAATTTCCCAATATGGTTATGGCTTTTTGGTAAAGGGAATTTTTATATAAGATTTGTTTTTACAAACAGATTATTTTCTACTGTCATTTTATTTTTTTTCTTTCATTTGAGATGATACAAGGTAAGATGTGGAAGGGCTGCTTAAATATATGAATTCTGCTATCATTTTTTTTTACTATGGACATCAGTGATGAGTATATGGATTTTTGGACACCTTGGTTTAAAAGAGGTCAAATAATTCCAAATTGGAAGTTTTCAGAAGTTATAAAAAAGTAGCCAGCAATTCCTTTTTTATTTACAACAGAACACATCTCATGTATATGAAAAACAATTTAGTAAAAGTGGTGGTTTCTACTAGGGCTCTCGCATCTGGCTCCAAGCACCCGGGCGTCCGGGCACAACCCGCTCCGGGGACAGTGTCAGGTGGGAAGTTTCACTGGGACAGTACACATGTAATTTCATGACAGGAGTGGACATGAGAGAAGATGCTTTTATGCAGTTAAACAAAAGGTTTTACAGTAGGGAATATCCAATAAAAGTAGTTGATGAGGGATTAAAAAGTGAAAAAAAATGGTGGTGTAGTATAAATGACAGTAGTAAAATAGAAGGGAAAGAGCAATGAGTTTAACATTTTCCATTGACAGTGGCCCTATCAAAAATATAATTAAAAATAATTGGAAGATTATGCATGGTAGTGTGGAAGTTTATGATATGGTTAGCACCTGCCCTAAGTTCATTAATAGGAGGGAAAATAAACTTCTGTATTAACAAACAGTGGTTACAACATCCGACAAAAGGAGTACATTTAAGTGTCATTCCATCAATATGTGTAGGTTTATACTGGAAGGACCTGTTGTATTTTGAGGCAATGCAGGTAGAACCTATTCACCACCAGGTATATTTACCTGCAAAAGCGATTATGTTGTGTATATGGCCAATTGCATGACATGTGAAACATTCTATGTGGGCAAAGCCAATAGAAGATTAAAAAAATTGAATTGATGAACATGACTATGCCATTAAGTATCATGATGCCAATAATGTACTGTATAAATATTTTTGTGTTTGCCCCAACTTTAAGACATTTTTGTTTGAGGTTCTTCATTATTCTCCTATAGTAAGCAGGAGGGAGGGGGTAGTAAGTATGATCTCAAATTTAGAGAATATAAATGGCAAGTTTCCTTGATGCATTCAGTAAATTAAGTTTTTACAATAGGATTAATTTTAAATGTTATTTGAAAAAGATGCAAGTATTTAAATGTTAATTATTAGTAAAAGATTAAATAATATATTAATTAATTTTAATATTAACTATTTCTTAGGAATTTTTTACTTAATTAATGAATCCTATCAAGCAATTCAGTAGTTGTGTGATTTTTTTCATGTTTTGAAGTATTTCAAGTTTATGCTATATATTTAGATCTGATGAAGTCTCAGTCTTTTCGGGATTTGTCAGAGATGAAAGCCCTCATTTCTATTTTCAACATGTTTGTTTTTTCACTTACCCAGTGAGGTGGGGGGGGGGGCAAGCCCCACTAGGGCTCTCACTTCTGGCTCCAAGCACCCGGACATCTGGGCATGACCCACTCTGGGTTCAGTGTCAGGTGCGGAGTTTGACTGGGGCAGTACACATATCAAAGAGTAATGCAGGTAGCCTAAGACAAGCTCAGGGAGGACAGAAACCTCCCATAGAGCATAAGAGCAAAAGTTCGCTTGATCATGATTTTCAGTATCAATACAGACCGTGAAGGTTGGACCTCACGATCCTTCTGGGTTTTTGGGTTTTAAGTTGGAGGTGTCAGAAACGTTACCACAGGGATAACTAGCTTGTGGTGGCCAAGCATTCATAGCAACATCACTTTTTGACCCTTCGAGGTCGCCCACTAATAGGGAACCTGAGCTGGGATTAGACCATCATGAGACAGGATAGGTTTACCCTACTGATGATGTGTTGTCCCAATAGTAATCCTGCTCAGTACAACAGGAACCGCAGGTTCAGACATTTGGTGTATGTGCTTGGCTGAGGAGCCAATCGTGCGAAGCTAAAAAATGTGGGATTATGACTGAACAATTCTAAGTCAGAATCCCGACTAAATGTAATGATACCACAGTGCCACAGATCTCCAGTTGGCCAGGGATAGCCGGCCGCAAGATTGGTGAGGAGCGCCACTCGTCACTGGGTAAGCACGCGGACAGAAGGGGGCCAACCCTCTCCAGCAGTGCACCGCTGGTTCGTGGGGAACCAAGTGCTAAATCATTCATAGACCTGATTCTGGTTTGGGATTTTAATAAATTAGTAAAATAGTATTATTTCTGTATCTTTGAGTCTTGCACCTACAATTTGTTTCACGCAAAATTATTTTACAGCATTGACATGTAGATAAGGACTGAAGTCGTTAGCTTGGACACATCACTCTATTGATAGCCATTTCTTTACTGCCACTAAATTGAAAAATTATGAAAAAACACCTTTTGGCAATTCATAAAAACATTTTTTTACAGATGAGGCAAACCCTCCCTGCACCCCTCCATGTGGAGGACAAGCGCCCACATCTCCCGACTATATATACCTACCCTAGGGTTGCAGAGCTGCAGAGAAAAGGAAAAATTTTGTTGCTGCCAAAAGATGTTTCAGCATACTTTCTTCGATCTATCAACAGTCAAAGAAATGGCTGTTGATAGAGGAACTTACAAGCTTTTGATCATAACTTAAAAAAGCAAGTAAACCAAGAGGTGGAAACATGATCTGCATTATCCCATTGACAGTCAAAAAAAGTCAAAACAAGATCAGTATGAAATGTACACTTTTGCACACATTCATTTTTTTAACCTTCAGTTCTGTTATTTTGTATTGTTATCTCATAAATAGCCAAAAATGTTGGTAAGTACCAGCATATAGTGAAAAGAGGACAAATATTGCTCATGTAATCTGTTTTGTTAGACAAAAAACTTGAGAACCAGTATGTAGGGAAAGGGGGAGGGGTACTGCTCAAGTATATTTCAGTAGAATGTGAAGGACATTTGAATTGTATGTCAGATTTAGGTGAAGGTTGCCCCTCCCCAACACATACCTACACCACAACTACCACAAATTTTGCTATAGATTTGTAATGGCTCTGTGCTGCTATTATACAATAATCAAATCAAACATACAGTGGATATAAAAAGTGTACACATCTCTGTTAAAATGCCAGGTTTTTGTGATATAAAAAATGAGACCACAGTAAATCATTTCAAAACTTTTCCCACCTTTAATGTGACCTATAACCTGTACAATTCAATTGAAAAACAAACAAATCTGTTAGGGGGAAAAAAATACAAAAAATAAAAAATGTACAATAAGCTGGTTGCATAAGTGTGCACACCATTAAACTAATACTTTGTTGAAGCACCTTTTCTTTTAATTACAGCATTCAGTCTTTTTGGGTAGGAGTCTATCAGCATGGCACATCTTGACTTGGCAATATTGGCCCACTCTTTCCTTGTAAACGCACTCCAAATCTGTCAGATTGCAAGGGCGTCTCTTGTGCACTGTCATCTTTAGGTCACCCCACAGATTTTCAATTGGATTTAGGTCTGGGCTGTGGCTGGGCCATTCCAAAACTTTAATTTTCTTCTGGTGAAGCCATTCTTTTGTTGATTTGGATGTATGCTTGGGGTCATTGTTGTGTTGAAAGGTGAAATTCCTCTTCATCTTCAGCTTTCTAGCAGATGCCTGAAGGTTTTGGGCTAAAAGTGACTGGTATTTGGAACTGTTCATAATTCTCTCCACCTTGACTAAAGCCCCAGTTCCAGCTGAAGAAAAGCAACCCCAAAGCATGATACTGCCACCACCAAGCTTCACCATGGGAATGGTGTTCTTTTGGTTATGCGAACTGTTGTTTTTGTGCCAAACATACCTTTTAGAATTGTGGCCAAAAAGTTCAACCTTGGTCTCATCAGACCATAGCACATTTTCCCACATGCTTTTGGGAGACTTAATATATTGTTTTGCAAATTTTAGCCAGGCCTGGATGATTTTCTGTGTAAGAAAAGGCTTCTGTTTTGCAACCCTACCCCATAGTCCAGACATATGGAAAATACAGGAGACTGTTGTTACATGTAGTACACAACCAGTACTTGCCAGAAATTCCTGCAGCTTCTTCAGTGTTGTTGTAGTTCTCTTGGCAGCCTCCCTGACAAATTTTCATCTTGTCTTTTCATCAGTTTTCGAGGGACGTCCAGTTCTTTACAACGTCACTGTTGTCCCATATTTTCTCCACTATTTAATGACTGTCTTCACTGTGTTCCATGGTATATCCAATGCTGTGGATATTTCTTTGTACCCTTCTCCTGACTGATACCTTTCAACAATGAGATCCCTTTGATGCTTTGTAAGGTCACTGCAAACCATGGCTTTTGCTGTAGCAGGCAACTGAGTAAATGTCATGAAAATCCTACTAGGACAGTTGAACTTTATTTGGGGTTAATCAGTGTCTCTTTAATTGATGGCAGGGGTGTACCCAAGAAGACTGAATGCTGTAATTAAATCAAAAGGTGCTTCAAAAAGTATTAGTTTAAGGGTGTGCACACTTATACAACCAGCTTATTGTACACTTTTTATTTTTTATGATTTACCCTAACAGATTTGTTTGTTTTTCAATTGAATTGTGCAGGTTTTAGGTCACATTAAATGTGGGAAAAGTTTTGGAATGATTTATTGCGGTCTCATTTTTTTATATCACAAAAACCTGGCATTTTAACAGGGGTGTGTGCACTTTTTATATCCACTGTATCTGATGGGCTGAAACTGCTCTTTAGCCATGAAGTAATTTTTTCTCTCTCACCAGAAGAGTGATCACCACAAATGGAGAAATAAATGCTGTAAGCACAAGAGAAAAAAAAAGGAAAGCTGTTTTTTTTATTCTTGCTTAGCATAAAATTAATACATATATCAAGACACCACCAACAACAGCAGCATTTTCTTACATTCTACTTCCCTCTGGAACACCCTTTTTCTACTAATGTTGTTAAATGTTTGCCCCACCTGCACAAAACCACACTGATCCACATCTATCAATTTTGGCAACCCCTTTGCCATTGTTTTAGCTGTTGTAGACATAAACACTTTCTAATCATGGTTTAAAACTGAAAGAGCTTATATGAAGCTGGGTCTGATGGGTATTTACCATCTTTAGGTATTACAGCCACTATAGCTTTTTCCAGGATGTTGGAGCTTCCACTCATTTTAAAATACTGTTAAACAAAACCTTTCAGATCTTTATCACTTTCTTCATTCCTGGCTAACAAACTTACCCAGGAATACCATCTATTCCTGGAGATTTTACTGCAGATTGATTGTATGTCACTGTTTTATTGTTTCCCCTTGTGTGTTGGTGAACCCAAAGTCATATTGTCTGTTTGGATAGAAATCACTCATGGAGGGATGTACTCCTGAAGTCCCTGAAATGCTAAGAGGACTGCCCTCATCTCTGGGACATTCATGTCAAGGCAGGCCTCCTCTTGAAGCCATAATCCCTGGACTATCTTCCACCTAAAATGCATCACCTCACCCCAAGGAGGAGACCTGAGGTCTTTGTTTTTGTTTTTAAACAGAACCTAAAAGAACATGGAATAGAAACCTGGCTATGTCTGCTCTGTTCTGGTCTGGTATGGTGGGACTTTCTGGATAGATCTTTTTTTGGATGTGAGGCAAAACCTCTGTTTTGCTGCTTCCATTTGTTGGGGTGCTACATCTGAAAGTGACTGTTTTACCTCTAGAGGCCTGGAAAAAAGGAATTGTATTGATTTGTGTGATGCCCATCGACTCTGGAGAGTGCTGGGATAAATGACCCACAACTGCCAGTAGAGAGGAGCAGTCAGGCAGTCCTTCAAGGATAATGGGGTTGTCTGTTGGAAAACAGCCCATGCAAACCCTAGTTTTGGAACCTCACCAGGCTCTGACTTTGCAACCATTAAAGGGGCTGCCCCTACCTTGGTCACCGATGTTAGAAGTTGAAACAAATGGTTGATGCTTGGATTTCCTAAACCAGAGTGATTTTGGACCCTTTTGGTTCCTACTGTAAGGTCTGTGTGGGATTTCAAACCTCATTCTGCATTCTCTCTTTCACAGAAGACCCAAATAAGAATGATCAATCAAATGGAGCATTTACAAATTATTCTTTAAAGTTGTCTTTAAAATTGCATACGTATAACCAGACCTGGCATCTCACAGCAACAACTGCTCCTGCAACCCTAGCCACTCCATTGGCTGCATTGTGCATGAGCTGCATAAAGTGGTTGGTTTTGTTAAACATCATGCCCATGGAGATATCCAACTACTTTCTGATGTTGGGTGGGATTCCTCAGAATGGCCGGTGCTTGCTGTACTAGATCCCACTGAATTCAATTAATGGATATAGCATAGTTCAGGGACCAAAGAACAAAACTGTTCCTTAACCTGTCCATAGCTCTAAATTCCTTGAAAGGTGTATGAACAGTGACTGCATCATCAGTCATTTCATTTTTCATTGCCAATGCCACAATGATAGAATTAACAAAGGGTTCTTAGCCTCATGTTTTGTGTCTTGGTGGGGGGAGTCTGAGAATTTAATCTGGTTTCCAAGGGACCAATTTGAAATTTTCAGGCTCCTGCCATGATCTCATAAATACCAGATGAATCATTTTATCTGTCAGGAGTACCATCCAAGAAGTATATTATGCCATACCATAGGCCTCAAAGAGAACTTTTTCATCCTGAGAGGGTGTTCTGTGTGCCAGGATACCCTCTGTCACATAATTCAAGGATCTTGCTGAGGGTGACATCTTCCAGAGGAGACTGGGGGAAATCCTATCAATCCACTGAGTCAATATCAGAAGTGATGGACCCCAAGGGAGAGTTGATATGCCTCCTTCTGAATATCCTCTGTCTATTTGGAGGGATATTACCGGACTCCTCAGAGGACTCATCCTGCAGTGAAGGAGCAGCTTTGAGACTGTTTCACCTGACACATGGAAGCAAGTGAGTGGTACTCAAGGGGAGGAAATGACTCCGAATAAACCTGAATAGCAACTCTCTCTTGAGAAAGAGAGATGAAATGATTCTCTTCATAACTCAAAATGCTGTTCCACCTTCTTGCCAGACCCAAGGACATTGGCTCTGTAACTAAATGCATGTCTCCCAAAGGAGAAATTGGTGGTTCCAAAGATGGAATACATAAAACAGAGATGGTACACTGCTTCAAGGAGGGGAGTGGTGCCAAAGATTCAAAGGTTAAAGTCTCCACCACCAACAATGAAGCGGGACTAGACAGCTTTGAGGAAGGTACCAAAAATGCAGTGTCAACTCATTGGTTCTGAGATAATGCCAGCTCTGAAATCATCAAAGTCAGGACTGTCAGAGCAGAACCTTTGAATGCCAAGCCAGGAACAGCAATTGGCACTGAAGGGACAGGTCTTGAGTCCAGTATTGGCTCCAAAGCCACTGGTGCCAATACCCACACCGGGGAAGAAGCTAGCAAAGGGGATGCTGGGCTAGCCCTATCCACCTTCAGAACTGAAGGGCATGGGAGGACTCTCATCTCAATCTATGTCTTCAGAAAAGTCCTCATCAAGTAGTCTGAATCTGTCTAAATACTTTTATAAGATCTGAAGGATCAAAATGAGGAAACAGATGGCAGTCAAGACGGAAACCTGGATAACTCCCTCTTTGAAGAAGTCCTACTTAATAGCCTCTTGAGTGATTTGTGTGGTTTAAGTATTGGTTCCAAGAGCTGAGGAACTAATAGAGGAGTGTGTGTCAGCACTGGCGCTGCAACTAAATCAACGCTGTAGACATTTAGATCTGAAGAAGGTTCAGAGTCATCTGATCGTCTTTTTCTCACCTGTAAAACCTTGGGTTGACGAGATTGCATTTAAAGAGTTTCCAGGACTTCTCTTTTCCTGGGGACAGCAATCTCTTAATGATCAGCTTGTTCTTGCAGTCATATTGAGTTCTGGGCCCAAAGGTCTTAGATATCTTGCAGTCCTTGCTTAAATGTTCCACACCCAAACACATCACAAACATATTGTGATTGTCTTGGGTGGAATCTTGTGCCCACATTTCAGACATGTTTAAAAGTTCTCTCTCTCTCTCTCTCTCTCTCTCTCTCTCTCTCTCTCTCTCTCCCTCTCTATCCTTATCTTTTTCCATAGCTGCACAAGGAAAGCAACAGCAAATGCCCACAGTAACAGCAACTACAGCAATAACAGTTAACTGGAAACAAAAATCCTACTCAAAAGCCTAAGAAGAAAATTCAGTTATGAAAAGAATTGCTTTTTTGTATAATGATTATGGTGAGAAGACTGATGCCAAAGGGAAAAATAAGCTAAGAAAAATAGTGGAACTAGGGGGAAAAGTATTATAAATATGGAAATAAATTGAGGAGGAGCACGTGGTTGAAGCTGAGTCAAAATCTGAGTCTCTTTGCAATGGCAAGACATGAGATCTGTGGTAATCTTACAGACTGGGGCATGATGGGAAAAAAGTTATTAAAGGGGCTCAAAGCTGAAGCACTAGTTTTGCCTGGTCAGATCCAACAAGCAGCTTGACAACCCAAATGTCTGATTGGATGAACAAATTAATATGATCCACCATACACACACACACACACACACACACACACACACACACACACACACACACACACACACACACGCATACACACACGCACACACACACACACACACACACACACACACACACACACACACACACACACACACACATGCACACATGCACACATATCTAAACAGCCAAATATGTAGCAACTGTTTCCATCAAGTCTAAAATATTAGCAAGTCAAACAAGACTTGATTTTAAGAGACAGGGGCAGTACTGTGTAGATTATCAGCTCCACATCACAGGCATTGCTGCATAAATTAATGTAAACATGTCTGTGGGATTATCCTACCTGACCAGTCATTTTCAAATTAACCAGTGCATCAGTTCCCAGTCGGTTGAGGTATCTTCATATACTTATGTATTTAATTCTTGTTTCTTTATCTGAGCTCAATGTACTAACTGTTTACTGCATTTATTCGCAAACTGAAACCTTGGTGAATTAAGGCATGTTTATTGGTACTGCCTGCTACAAATTACTTGCAAACTGCTGTTGATATTGTATCCATTTATTGTTGTTTGCATTGACTTAGTGGTCTGTCCTGGGTAGTGTAGCATTGATAAGGGACAGAAATAATGAACAAGTAGTGTAGCATTGATAAGAGACAGAAATAATGAGTACTAACTGAGTCCTTAAGGCAGATATATAGGAAAGAGTGCTGCTGTTTGTTAATACTAAAAGGTGCACATGGACTTGTTTGATAATCATGTATACTGAATGTTTGAATGATTAACTCTGTTCTTGGTATAGTACTAATAATCATATTCCCCTCTCTAGGTGTTCCTACCTCACCTCCCCCTGAAAGGCTTGTAAAAGCATAAGTATGGAAGACTTTCCCCACCATGGAACTTGTTTTAATAAGGTCAATATCCACTTAAATACCTTGCCATCTGTAAACCTAACAAACTGGGTCCAAAAAAGCACTGGTGAATGTCCCCATAACTCCCGCTTGTAATTCTGTTTATGCTGATAAGCATTAGTTTGGAAGGGTTAGACTTTCCTGTAGCCTTCTTTCAGCATGCTTTCTACTGTTCAACAGAGTGCTCTGCACCTCCAAACAGTGCATTTCGAATTGGAAAACTGGCTCTCTGCATTGTAAATTGAGAAGCAGGCAGGGAACTGTGTAGTTTTTAAGAGTACAGCCTAGGAACAGAGTATTGGGCATATGAAAAGAAACAAAAAAGAGTGCTTGTAACTCATACCTGCACATGCTGCCTCTAGGCATCTGCTTTACTGGTTTAGCCCAGATCCGCTTAATTAGCTAACCAACTACACGTGCTCCTACAACCCAGCAAACTCCTAGCACAATAATATACCCTCTAGCCACCCCATTATCCATATTAACCCACCCATAGCTATTCTATTCTCTCTAATATTTTATCCACCACATACACCCAATACAGACCCTACCCTAGTAATTTACTATGACTATAGCTAATGCTGCTATTCATTCCTTATCACCTAAGCTCCTAAGAATATGTGCAACATCTTGAAATCCAATACCCAAACTCTCAAACAGACACTAACCCAGCATTTAATAAGTTTATCCACCACATAACCACCCCCTGTCCTAATTCCTCACCCCCAGTTATCATCACCTGACTAAATACCGCTACATTAGCTTAAAAACCAAAAGCTATGAAAAAATCATAAACAAATTTTTCCGACTCATAATCAACTTAAAAATTAATCTTATGAAGGATGGAGACATCCACCCCAACCCTGGCCTATCCACAACAGTAGACCCAAGCACACCATCTAACAACCCAACGTGTACTACTCAGATTGATAGACTTCCAAACTCATTTCTGGTCTGTCATCTCAACATCAGAAGCTTAAACAACAAGATCCATAGTCTACATGGACTCTTAACTGTTCACTCCCTTGATATCCTCTGCCTCACAGAAACCTGGCTAAAACCAATAATCAAAGATAACAAAATAACCCCCCCCCCCCCCACAGTACAACATCCTTAGACTGGACTGGATCTCCAGGAAAGGTGGCGGGGTAGCTGTACTATACAAGTCTACCCTAACAATAACAACTGACACCCAACAGCCACCCCAGTTTGGCAATACAGAAATTCTCATCACCAAACTAATAATAAACAAAAATAAATGCAGATACATTGTCTGCATTTATATTCCACCCAGCAAGAATGCTAATACTCTAGAAAATATCTTACATTGGCTAGCTTCTAACTATCCCCAGGAAACCATTGTCTTGGGGGACTTTAACACTGATTGGAACACCGGTTGCTCTGAAGCTCCCTCCACCCATTTAAACCTCCACGGGTTTACTCAGATCATTGTCACCCCCACCAGATTAAGCAAAAACAGAGTCAAATATAGTATCCTCAATTGGATATTTATTAACAGCCACTTCCAAAAGTATGTCAGGTACATTACCCGATGATCTAAGTGATCACTGCCTTACCTATATTATTAGGCTCAAAGCTGACATTCCCAACCAGCCAACCTACAAAACTATAAGAAACGTCAGGAACTTTAACCTTGACAACTTCCAAAAAGAACTCAAAGCATGTAATTGGAATGTCTTGAAATGACTCCCATTACAAGAAGCAGTTGAGTACTTCAATACCAAATTTCTGGTTTTCCTTAACCACCATGCTCCTACCCGTACCATCTATGCAAAAGCCACAGTTGCACCATGTCTATCTAAAGAAGCAAAACCAAAATTAAACTAAGAAACAACACCTGGGCCAGGTGGCATGTTACCAAATCCACTATGGACTAAGTGAGATACCGGCAGCTAAAAAACCAGACCAAAACATCTGTCATTCTAGACAAAATAAATCACTACACCCTCCTACAATAAAAATATCAGATAAAACCTCAAAAGTTCTGGGCTGGTATTAACAATCTTCTCCACCCAGGCCATTCCGCCACTCCTGCCCCATCAGCTGCCCTTGATAAATCCCCTGTTGAAATTGCAAACAGCTTCAACTCCTTCTTTACTGAAACTATCCAGACTCTAGCTACCCATCTCACTCCATCGGACATAAACACCAGCTCTGGCACATCTAGCCCTGATCCACCCAGCACCCAACCCACCTTTACCTTTCAAACTGTACCTACCAACCTGATCCAGACCTTACTCAAAAAGCTAAAACCTAGTACACTAGCTGCCGACCACCTCCCAGCTGAATATCTTCGAAAAGCAGCTGATGCCATAGCACTTCTCATTTCTATTCTGATCAACAGATCCATCTCAGAAGGATCCATCCCAGCAATATGGAAAATATCACGTTATACCTCTCCATAAAGGAGGAAGTTCCACAGAATTATCTAACTTTAGACCTAGAGCCATTCCTTCACCACTAGCTAAAATCATGGAAAGATGCATACAAAAACAAATCATACACTTTCTTATTCAAAACGGAAAGCTCATCCACTCTCAGCACATCTTTAGGCCATTCCACAATATCACCATGGCTCTTCTATCTTTCTCTAATGTCATCAATCTTCATCGTAACAACAACAACCTGTCTTCAGCACTCTTCCTAGATCTCGCAAAAGCTTTTGATTGGTTTAGGCCAACACGCAGTACAATGGTTTCACTCCGACCTAAACAACAGACAGCAGGCTGTCTTATGGCAGAGCAAGCTGTCATCCCAACTTCCTCTAACCCTAGGTGTCCCACAAGGGTCCATACTAGGTCCCCTTCTTTTCTCTATCTTTATCAATGATCTGCACACCACTATCCCAGGAGCCACCTGCATCCAATATGCAGATGACGCAACGCTAATATGCTCCGCCTTCTCTGCTACACAACTTCTAACCCTCACCCAGACCACTTTCAGCATGGTAGAAACATGGCTAGTTCACCGTCTGCTTCTAAATCCTAACAAAACCAAGCTACTACTTGTCTCCTCTAACCGTAGAATTCTTCCTTCTTCCTTCAACATCAAATCTAGCAATTACACCATTATCTCCCCTGATGACCATACAAAGCTTCTAGGCATAATAATAGACAACAACCTTAAATTTTATAAACATGTCAATCACACTATTAAGTCTGTCAACAAAAAACTTGGCTCCCTGTACAGAGCCAAACTTTTCCTCCCCCCCCCCCAGCTAGGGTAGCTACTGCAAGATCACACTTCCTCTCTACCCTTATGTATTCCTCCCCTGTACTCACCAACCTATCCAAAACTGATCTCAACAAATTATCAGGATGTTACAATCATATAGCCAGATTTGCTACAGGCATGGCTTTTAGGACCCACCAATGCCAGAACCTCAAAGTACTGGGATGGCTAGAGTATCCTACCCTTCTATAGTTCGACCAGCTTATAGTAGCACATAAAATACTCCATCAATCTGATAACACCCCTGGCCTCAAATATATTCTCACCCCATCAGATGTAAGTCTGCATATTGTGTATATAGATATCTGCCTGTATTCTTTGTCTATATTTTTCTAAACATGTCTGCCTGAGTTTATCACTCAGTGATGTATGTACGGTCTCTTTTTCGGTATGTAGAGCTTTTCTCCCTGGGCCTCCACTGAAAATGGACATATATCCAGTCGGACTATCCCAGTCAACAAAAGTAAAATAAAATAAAATAAAAAATCCCTACTGGAACAAGTACAAAGATGGAAGCACACAGCAAAGAACTCTGGCTGGGATTCATTAGCACTGCACTGCACAGTAAAAAATAACATGATAATGGACGCGCTGAGAGTGTGAACAAAGATATGACAAAAGCATAATGGTCAAAGATAGCATAGAGGTGCTAATGAATGCATAACATGCAATTGAGGAACCCCATACAAATGAGCCAATTAGATTATGCAAATGAATGAGGCTAAAATAGCAGACTAATTCAGAACTATATAAAACAGCGGTGCTGCATACCCATTTTGAATGCTGAGACGCATGGTATATATAATGGGAGCCACATTAGGAATATCAGCAGCAGTAGAACAGCAACATGTGTTGAGATCTGCTGTTGTAGCCAGTGCTCACTATGCTGTGCATAGTGATCATCCACTCTAAGACAGGAGGTAGAATCAGCTCCTGACATATCATCACCTTACAGACTAACAGATTATGAACCATTTCCAAATGAACAGGGATACTGTGGAGACCTAACTAAACTGTGTCACCCACAAGTGGATTCACTGGGGATGTATGATATGCCCATTCCTGTGAACACATAAATATGAGCGGCATTAACCATTTTAGCTATGGCATTCTACTACTGATCCACAGGGCACATTACAGATATTGCAGGTATCAGTCTTGTGAATCCTAAACCAGTCTTTGACATTATGCTACAACACATGGAGGGACATATCTGGTTCCCTAGGATAGAAGAAGAGAGAACCAGCACATGCAGGCCTTTTATGATATATAAAATTTTCCTGAAGACTTGTGAGGCATGGGTTGCACCCATGTTGCTATCAGTATCCCACCATATCTAGAAGGCCTGCAATACATCAACATAAAGGAATTCTACTTCCTGAACTGTCAGGAGGTCTGTAATGCCCAGGGCATTATTTATAGACACACAGCAATTGATATTATTCACTTTTTTGGCACATGTACAACCTATATCAACAGTTCCAGTGAGTGAACTTCCTACAGGGTCAATTGATTGGCAGGTTCACACACAGGCCTATATACACACACACACAGGTATCATGCATGTAGGCAGAAGGCCACATATGATATGTTAAATGATATGTGATAGAGGCAATGCCAGATATGCCCTAGGGCCCTGGTTGATTATCCCTATATGCAACCCCTACACCATGCAGAAAAAGGCCTATAATGTAGCCCATGCAGAAATCTGAAAAATAGTGGAACAGTTATTTGGATTACTGAAGGAACATTTCCAATATCTGGACACCTCAGCAGGAGCAACTCAATATATTCCAATCATATGCATAAGATATTTGTTGAGTGTACCATGTTCTGCAACATGGTACTATGCAAGTGGAACAACGAGTAAATATGGCAAGGCTTTTTAAATAAGTAATGCCAGTAGCAGAAGAGGGTGAAGAGTCAGGTGGGAAACATGCATGCAGTGGCACCACAGCTGACCCATAGGTGTGTGTAATAGATACCACTACTGGCAAAGACTCTACATCTAGTCCACAACTATAAGCTATGGTACAGACAATATATACAGTATCACACCCAAGCTATGTAGGACAGTACATATTTAGCCATACTATTCAACTGCCTTTGCTATACCAACACAGGTTGGGGAGTGGGCAGGGCAGCATTATCATCACTTGCACAGGCGGTCAGTGTGACAGATGACTGCAATACTATAATGTGGGTAGGATCAGGAGTGGTGGACACTATAGCCATGTACTCTGAAAAGCTGTGAGGAGTCAGGGATCATATCTTTCACTGGTGGGGTCATGCAGCCTTTTCTGACCAATGTCAGTATCCAGAGTCTAGTGCATTGGCTCGAGGTGTGAGAGTTTGATCTGCTCCATGGCAGAAAAAGGGTATTACTAGAGGAGCATGCATTTGTATCATGATGAGACATCCCTGGTCCTTAACCAGAGGAGTGTTTCCACCCACAATGTGGAAAGATGTTCAAGATCTGAAAAGGGCAAGCTGTGTGCCTACAGGCAAAACTTCTGCTGGATTAACAGTGGACTGAGAAGTCTGGCTTGGGACATTCTGTACTCGACCATATCATATCCAGACCCTCACATTGCCACTGCCTGCATAGCCTGCAAAGGCAGAATAGACAACAGTGAAAATGTTTCACATAGATGCACCTATGTTGGCAAAATTTGCAACCAGTGACCACCAGCAGTAGGGTGTACACCCGATCTCTATGCTCCAGGTCACTGTACAGTTGGTGCATGTGCTCCCACAAGTCATGAAGCATACCCACTATCTCCACAGTGCTGTAGATTGCATCTGTCTGTTCCTAAATCAGTGATATGTACATCTGCTGGTTAATTCTGAGAGTTATTGCCATAGCAGGAACAGTCTTGGAGTTATAGCAATACGACACCGCCACCTCTCATCTCTCCTCCATGATGATTTTTTGCACTTTACAGGCAGTGAGTATTTCAGATGCTGTGTAGGCTGAGGACACAGATGGAGCCCATGTGGGATTCTACAGAAAAAGAAGTTATGTACTCACCATAACGTTCCATGTTTGTAGTCCATCTCACCCTTCATTCTTACATATGGATTCAGAGCTGATCCTCGGCTCTGACTCGGCCGATTACAAAGCTCAAAGTCTCTAAGTTGGCTCGTGGCAAGATAGGTATCCCATAATGCACTAGTAACAATCCCCAGATCTTGTTTGTTGCTGTCTATAAAAATGATATAAAAGTATTTCCACAAGGAAAAGCAAAGATGAAAGGTCTCTAACTCTAAGGAAGATAGATATTATCTTGTCTCAAGATCTTCCAAGGATACATGGATGGGGGTAGGTGGGTGGGTTCATAAGAATGAAGGGCGAGATGGACTACAAACATGGAATGTTATGGTGAGTACATAACTTCTTTATGTTCTGTAGTCCTATCTCACCTTCATTCTTACATATGGGACAGTGTCCCTAGCACCTTTTTCTCGGGTGGCTCATGGGAATATACTCCTAAGAACCATGGAACCAAGTCCAATTTGTAATGAGTATTAAAGGTATGAGGGGTAGCCCAAGTTGCTGCTGCACATATACTGTCCATTGGAATTCTGGCTTGAAAAGAGGCAGATGTGGATATAGATCTGGTGGAATAAGCTTTAATTTTAAATGGGAGTTCTTTGCCATTAGAAGAGTAAATAAAAGATATGCAATTTGAGATCCAGTCTGATAACATTATCTTGGAGACTGGCATTCTTTTTCTTGTCTCTGAAAAATATATAAATAATTGGTCTGATCTCCTAAACTCTTTGGTTCCATGTAGATAGAACCTTAACTGTCTGTGTACATCATGTTGATGAAACTTATATTCTGCTTTGTTTGTATGATTTGTAAAAAAGACTGGCAGTTCAATAGTTTGATTAATATTTGATTGTGAACAAATCTTGGGGACGAAGGAAGGGTTAGTGCAAAGGGAAACTCTGTCTCATGAAATATCAAGTAAGGAGGTTTGACTGAGAGTGCTTGCAGCTCTGACACTCTTATGGTGGGTATAATGGCTACCAGAAAAATGGTCTTCCATCAAAGGAACTTTAAATCACATGTATGTGAAGGTTCAAAAGGCGGTGAGGTAAGTTTTGAAAGAACAAAATTTAGATCCCAGGGAGATACAGGTTCTTGAAAAGGAGGTCTTAGTAAGGTAGTGCCTTTTAAAAATGATTTACACAATCTGTGAGCCATAAGATTAGATTCATGTTGCCCAAATAAAAATTGGAGATAGCTGCTGATTTAACTTTGATTGTAGCAGCAGCTGATCCCTGATGAAAAAGTTTGGTTCGAAATTCTAACACTAAGGAAATGGAGGCTGTATATGGATCTATGTTCTTAGCTTCTCCCCAGAGAGAAAATCGTTTCCATTTGCTAGTGTACAATTTTCTCGTAGAAGGTTTTTGAGAAGATGTCAGGATATGTGTAACTGCAGGGGAGAAATCATGAAGCCTGACTAGGGATGGAAGTGGAGCAGCGATGCTGTCAAGTTGAGGGTGTGGAGACAGGGATGGAACATGCCTGACATATGTGTCAGAAGGTCTGGTACTGGGTCCGGAGTCCATGGTTCATCCAGAAGGTGAGGCCCGAGAAAGGGGAACCAAATCTGAAGGAGTGATGAGAATCATTCTGCTTCCCAAAGTCTTTGCTTTCTGGATAACTTTCGATATTAGCGGAAAGGGAGGAAAAGCATAAAGAAGTCCCGTGGGCCAGTTGTGGACAAGTGCATCTCTCGGTGTCTCCCCTGGGGGGGATAAGGGTGAAGTAGCTGCTGCATTTGGTGTTCATTGGGGTGGCAAACAGATCATATCAAGGCTGTCCCCATTTGTGGAAAATCTGTTCCGCAACTTTCTAATTCAGAGACCACTCATGAGGCATCAAGATTGCCCTGCTGAGCTTATCGGTCTCACATTTGGTTCTTCCCGGGATATGCATTGCAACTAGAAAGTGTTGGGAAGATATCGCCCACTGCCAAACATGCCCAAGCCTCTTAACATAGGGGGTAGGATCTGGTTCATCCTTCTTTGTTTATATACCATACCACTGACATATTGTCTGATTGGATTGCTATTGTCCCTAGAGGAAGAAAGTTGTGAAGTGCTTGCAACGTTAGTAGCACTGCTCTCATCTCTAGAACATTGATATGCAAGTAAGCCTCATGTTCTTGCCATGCGCCTTGGACTGTCCTTCCTAGATAATGCCCCCTCCCTATCTGGGAGGCATCCGTAGTCACAGTACCAATGGGTTGGTGAGGAATGAATGGTCTCCCTATCGTTAGTTGATTGGACCGGATCCACCAACGAAGGTCCTTTTTGCAAGATTCCATTATTAATATGGGATGAGACAGAGGGAGTTGCTGAAGAGACCACTGGGAAAAGAGTAGCCATTGTAGAATTCTCATATGTAGTCTCACTAGCGGAACTAGAGTTATAGTAGATGCCATAGTTCCCAAAAGTTTGAGCACTGTCTTTGCTTTGACTTTGTGTTGAGGAAGCAGGCTGTATATTTGTTGCCTTAGATTTTGCACTCTGTCTGAAGGAAGGCAAGCCATCATTGCAACTGAGTCTATTTCTGCACCTATAAAAGTCACATATTGAGAGGGTAACAAGACAGATTTTTCCCAATTTATAGTGATGCATAGTTGAGTGGAGACTCAGATGGTTGAATCCCTGGCTTGTAGAAGTAGGTGCCTGGTGGTGGCAATCAGGACGGAGTTGTCCAGGTACGGAAACACTTGGAATCCAAGACGTCTCAAGTGAGCCATTACTACCACCATGCATTTGGTGAACACCCTGGGGGCTGTGGTGAGACCAAAGGGCAGAACATAAAATTGGTAATGACTGGCTCCCAGCCAAAAGCGTAAATAACTTCTTGATGGTCTGTCCATTTTTATGGGGTAGTACGCATCTTGGAGGTCTATGGAGCACATCCAATTGTCTTTCCCTAACAGAGGGAGTATAGGCTGCAGTGTTATCATTCGAAACTTGGACTTCTTCACTGATTTGTTTAACTTGCTGAGATCCAAAATGGGCCTCTAGTCCTCTGTTCGTTTTGGCACTAAAAAAAATCTGGAGTAAGTTTCGAATCCTATTTGGTCTGTGGGGACGGTTTGGATGACTCTCTTCTGAAGCAACTTTTGGACTGCTACAGTTGCTTGATCCCTGGGATTGGGTGGAACATCTGGGATTCTCTTAGTTAGATGAGGTGGAAAAGATAAGAGTATGGAGTATTTTCTGGAAATTATTCTTTGTACCCACTTGTCTTGTGGGATGTCATGCCAGGCTTGTGGGTACAAAGATAAGCGACCCCCAACTGGCTCCAGAGAAGTGCAGTCAGGCCCCACTTTAGGAACGCTGATAGGGACGTCCACAAAAGGAATCATGGTCACCCTGGTTTTGAAGACCTCCCCTGCCCTCCTCCTCTGCCTCTGGAGAAGGAATCACCTTGTGCCTCCCTGTGATTTCTTGAACCACATTTTTCTGCCTCTCTGAACTTTAGGGTATGGTCTAGAAGGGACAGAAAAATGTACTCCCATGGCAGAGAAAGTCTTTCCTTCCTGCTCGCACCTGGTGTGTGTGTCTTTTATCGTTGGTCCAAACAGAGATTTGAAAGGCTCAGCAAAGATATATAAGCACATCCAGGAGTGTCTCCTAAGGGAAACTTCAGAAACCACTGCCCTGGTCACTCCATCTACTGCCTAAGATATCAGCCTCATGGAGGAGTTAACAATAGAGTTTAAGGTGGACAACTGAGCAGTAACCTTCTCAGGGACTCCTTCAGTTAAAGTACCTTGGAAAGTATCTCCTAGCTTGTTTAGGAGATCTCTTTGAAGCCTAGTGAAATGGGTGAGGTAATTCAGTGATCTCAGTGTAAAAGCCACTGAAGAAAAAATACGCTTCCCATATCTAACCATTGTTCAAGACTCTTTGTTTGGTGGGTGGACAGATGAGGAAGTCTCTGCTAGTTCCTTCTTTGTGGCTGCTGCCACCACCATGGCATCTACAGGCACACCTTTGGTCAGAAACTCTTTTTCCCTAGGAGCTGAAAGAAATTTGTTCGGCCTTCTGGGAACTAGTTCCATGGTGTCAGGAGTTTCCCACACCATTCAACTCACCAAATCTAACAGCTCATTGAAAGGTGGAGACACCCAAAAGGCTAAAGGTTGAGACCTGAAAGCCTTCAGGTACACTAACTCCTCATCAAAAGGGATGACGGTGGGCTAGCCTCCTCTCTGTTTCAGGATCTCTAGGATATCTATGAAGGAGATATCATCAGAGGACGACCTAAGGGATCCTTCTGACTCCTCGAGGTCAGTGTCAGAGGTGATGGATTCATCAGAGGAGTCTACATGCTTCCTCTTGCAAGTTTTCTTCCGAGGAGGCTCTTCAGAAAGGGTATTCCAGGGAGGTCTTGGAAGACTGGGGACCACCCAAGGAGGGCTCCTGAGGCTGTGGGTCTCTGCTGTCATGAGAGAGAGATGGTGCTGTGACAGAGATCAGAGCTTGAGAGGGAAGAACATTGGTTTCCTTGTGTAGAGCTGAAGATCTAGACAGCACGCTCCTCATCATCTCAAAGGCAGATCCCCCTGGCTCTGAGGACACCTCCGGTTCTGAAGAAGTGGAAGTAGGAAGTAGCCTCCAGCTCCGAAGCGATCGGCTCAGAGACAGATGTGGGATCCGAGCTCAGCCGAGCCGACGCACTGAGACGTAGGCTCAGAAACAAAGAAGTTTGGGTCCGAGCGTCTCCATCGGGGCGACTGGTGAGCTTCAGCTCCTAGACTCCTAGACACCAGGGACGGCACTGAAGGTGCCGGAGCAGAACTCGGCTCCAAGAAAGCCACTTAGGGTGTTGGAACCGACGGTTCCACAACAAACAGCACTGATAGATCTGGCTCTGAAAGACCGGTATGGCTCGGAGGAGGAACAGAAACAGGAAATACGGCCTTAGAAGGCTCCGGAACTGATTGGGTTGGAGCCGACAACAAATTTGTTAGCCCCAATGACTTCAAAAGTCTAAGCAACACCCTCTCGACATCCTCCTCAGAAAGGCTCCTGGAGGATCTGGAAGACAAGGTAGGGGATCGAGATCTCTGCAAAATTGGAGATCTAAGTGTCGGGGATACCATTAGTAAGTCTCTTGACCAGTTCCGAGGTATGGATTCAGCTATCAGCTCCGAGAAACTTGGGGCTGAAACTGGAAGGTCTATATCAACAACCTCAACTGGCTCTGAAGGCAGAGGAGCTGAAGAGGTAGAAGGTTTGTCAATTCTGGCAACTTTGTCTGGAGGTTCTGATTTAGCAGTCAGTGTAGGAGACTGTCTTTTCACCGACTTGACCTTCTCTTTTTTAGAAGAGGGAGACCTGGAGAGAGAAGAGGAAGAACTAGCTATATCCTCCTCAATGGAAGGTTTAAGGAGACCTTTTAAAATCAGTTTGTTCTTCCTTTCCTGGAGAACCCGGGAACTAAAAAAATGGCAAAAAGTACATGTCTACTGTAAATGCATGGCTCCCAAACAATAAACACAAATACTATGCCCATCAGTCAGGGACATTTTTGTGCTAACAATTTGTTGTCCTCTACAACTTAATCAGTTCAAACCTTCTAATAAAACAACACTTAATAATAAGGGCCACTGCATAGCTTTAGGCGGCTTCCATAGTACCTGCCCTCCTATCCTTTATCATTATTTATAAATATTCTCAAATCAACAATTTACTTCTCACCTGGTGTCCCGATCTTTCAAATCTTTTTGATATGGTAAACCACTCATTGCTTATTGCCATTCTCAGTGCTTTTCCTGGACCTGCCAGTCATCCCACTCCCCAAAACCTGAAGCAATTCCTTTCAAGCACGTGCGGAATATTAGCGTATTCTACCTGCCCTGCCCGTCACACTGCAACTATTACATACTCCATTCTGATTGACTTAATCTGCATCTCTACATCTATCTCTACCTGGCAATGCACCAGCTTGTAAGTAATATCATTATGTCTCACATTTAATCCTGCTAGCTAAATCTGCTTCTGAGTCCCAAAAATTAACCATTGCATATTTGGTACTCCACAGACATGGTTCTCTCAATATTTCCTACTGAATCCCAAAAACAATCATTTCTATTCTACTACCAAACTCCTTGGTACAATAGAATTCAAATTCCTTTATACACCACCCCAGACAAACCATTAAACTACCCAAACAATTCTTGGTATACTGGGTTTGTACAACTTCTTGTTTACATTACTTCCCAATTAGTATCAAGTTAACGACCCATGCCTCCAATGTACAGAGTCAACCCTTCCCAATCACCCACACTACTACTACCAACCCACTCCCATCTCACTCTTCCCTATGCTCGCAATAACTAACTTGCCCAAAACCTTGAAACTCGACTCAGATCTTCCATCATAATGTTGATTTGCCAACTGTTCAGAATTCAGAAACCATCTGTCAGAATCTCAACAAGCACAACAACTTCAAAGGTATCAACTTACTACCCAAGCAATTGTCTGTCCAATTTACCAATAAATCACCCCTACAAACCAGACCTCACCTGACCTTGCAAACAAACTAAAATATGTATGCGTCAAACAAATAAACTACTCACAACGCATCTGGGGAGTCTCACACTCTGGGATCAAACTGGAAAATTCTCAACCTTCTTAACTGGAACTGGAACCCCCTACCTATTCCTTCCACTTCCTTCTTTCCTTTAAACTCTTCCCTCAAAAACTTACCCACTCCTCCATTCCCTACAACCCTACCCTTCATTAACTATCTATAATGCTACTGTTGATATATTTCTCTTTTTTCTCCACTAATTCTTTACTCCCTCTAAGAACCTGGATTTCATTTTTACCAGTATATATCATTTATCTCATACTTAAACTTTGTATTTTTATTTTATGTTTTTTTAGTTTAATATATATTATATAATATATTCTATATCTTATTATTTTTATGGTAATAACAATGTATTATTGGCTGTTGCATCATCTTGCTTGCTTTTTTCTCCCCGGGCCTCCACTGAAAATGGACATATATCCAGCTGGACTAGCCCGGTCAACAAATGTAAAATAAAAATAAAATAAAATAAAAACATTTTAGGCATTTCTTGAAACCTGAAGGTTTCTGGTCTTTAGTTTCCTTAGACATACTACCACAACAACAATCACAGACTATAAATGTAGAAAGATAATAAGAAGAGAGGGCAAGGTCCTCTAACTTAAGCGGGCCTAGCCTGCTCAAGAAACAACACACAAGGGAGAAAGACAACAGAGGACTAGGTCCTCTAACTTAAACAGGCCTAGCCCTGCTGAGGCAACAGCACGCAAGGGAGAAAGGCAATAGAGGACTAGGTCCTCTAACTTAAATAGTCCTAGCCCTGAATGGGGGGGGGGGGGGGGTAGGTGAGATAGAGAATAAACAAGCAACAGACAAAGGCTAGAGTAGGTCCTAACTAAAAAAACGGACCTATGCCTAAGAAAAGATTAGCAATAACTAGCACACAGAATCAAAGGGATTCCACTAAGGAAAGCCTCTGGAAGCGACGGCCAACAATTAGCAACAACAATTTGCAATAAAACTTCGAAAACACACTATCCAACTACTACAAGTTAACAACAGTAAGCTATTAATACTAAACTAATTATTACAGTCAAAAAAGAACACTATAAGTATTTGAATAAGAAAATATTCCAACTTAGCCACGGCCAAGAAAGAGAACGCTTCTGAAATTGTAGAGCAGCAAACGAGATCTGAGGATTGTTACTAGTGCATTATGGGAAACCTACCTTGCCACGAGCCAACTTAGAGACTTCGAGCTTTATAATCAGCCAAGTCAGAGCCGAGGATTGACTCTGAACTCATATATAAGAATGAAGGTGAGATAGGACTACAGAACATTGTCTGTTACCCCCTCCCCCTGCAGTTGCAGACAGTGCTATAGTGTCATCATTAGTCCCATTTTAGTAGACCCGCCACTAGAAGAACCTGCAAAAGTATTAATACACACTACTGTTAGCTAACACATATACCTCCATAACCCCATATAGCATATGTACTGCTATATATGAAAATTCTATCACAGATTAAGATAACACACATAGCTTGGCCATAGGTGCCTGGAAGGACAGATATGCAGGTTGGCCTTGGACAATCCCTCACTGCCATCATGCTTGCATATGTGCTATAGAGTAATGTAACAGACAGCACTAACTTGGAGCTTCCCCATCTACCACATGGCTGCTTAGTACTAGCCCTGTGGAAAGTTTTGCTGGTGAAGGACACCAAAAACCTCTCAAGTTCAGAAACTGCTACTACATTGGTAGCCCCCACTCCCACACTGGGCATCTGTGTAGCAATACCTTATGTCTTTTCCTTTGAATTGAGCATCATATCAGTAACCCTTCATAGCACCTGTTGTACAGACCTTTTATGACTGCATGGAATATTCATGTGCTGCTCCAGTTCCTGCCAAAGCTAGTCCTGATAATCCTTGTTTAAAGCCCCATTGCCCATGATGTATATGCTATGTGTGGATAGGGCCTGCAGTAGCAGTAACAGTTAGTCATCCTAGATTTTTAAAGTGTTGCCTCCCTTGGGTGGCCATGCCAGTACCTGCACATGTGGGGGCAAAGCATGTCAGTCACTTGGTGTGCTTGCTACATTGTGGGATGCATGTGAATATGACCATGAACTCACCCCTCCCTTAATGCACCTGGTTAATAGCTGCAGTTAGTACTATGCACAGCCAAACACCCAATAGATACTGTACCCCTACCACTGCATATGGCCAAGGCACCCCACACCCTCTGTGGCATGCAATCCAGACAATTTCCAAAGTTCACAGCTGGACCCCCCCACGGCACACAGTGCTGTAACATAACAGTGTCTTGGTGTCCCAGTTAACCTCCACTGTGACATCTGTCTCACTCTCACTGACATCAACCACAGGGTTTATAGTACTTAATCAGACAGGACTTCTCCCTTTACTCATTAAAGCACCATGTGTAGAGAAGTTTTACTCAAATTCCACTATATTGTAGTTGTACAACTATAATGGTGTTGTTCAAAATGGAACTGATGTGTTATGCATTATATTGAGCTAGCAAGGGATAGTTAGTGAGGGAGGTTTGTTAATAAAACATAGTAGTACCATTGTCTCTGAATCCCTGCCTGTGTGCAATGCACAATCTATACAAATCAGCATAAATGGTGGACATCATGGTCTGCATGAAGAATGTGGCCTCTATGATTGTGCATATGGAATGTGTATGTGCCTAACATCATGGTGCAGTAATACATTGTATGGTATGTGATTCACAAACATAAGTACATCTATACATGAACTACCATATTGCTTCTCTTGCCCATATGTCAAGTGATGTATGGCTTCCTCAGCAGTTTAGAAAAGCAGGGATCCTGCATGATGTATCAGGGAGTGCAGGGTTTTATAGTTCTTCTGACAAAGGGACTTCAGGGGTTGCACCATCATCTGGGTCTATTTCATATAATCAAAGGTTCACCTCCGTGAACCTCCCTTAGTCAAACCGACAAGAGTGAACATTCACTTAAGTGAATGTTCACATCAGCAAATTTCTAAAACAGGAATGGAATTAGTTGATCAACATTGTGACTGTTACACACACCACAGTATGTCAAAACAACCAAGGTGGGAGGCTGTACCTCCCCACAACCCTCCACTTATATATACCAACTCCGAGATCACACTACAGTACGGAAAAGGGAACATTTCCTGGTTTTGGCCAACTAATTAGATTCCCTGTTTTAGACATTAATTAATGTGAATATTCACTTAAGTGAATTTATGCTTGTCGGCTTGATAAATGGAGGTTCGCAGAGTTGAACCTTCAGTTATATGAACAGACCCTTCATCCAGTATGATGGCCCTCTGAGAAGAAGGATATCTGATATAAACATAGCCAGGTACTGAGTAATGCCACTGACATCACCTATACTGAGGAGCAGAGTCATTAGTAATATTATGACCTAAAATGTGCTACTCTAATGTGGTCTAACAACTGGAGGTAGAGGTTTAGCAGAATGAACCAGAAGGGTACTGTAGGCATTTATTTTCAGGTCTTATACCACTGCCTTGTACTACTTTCTGTGTTATACATGTATGCCTAACAGTATGTGCTTTATTTCACTGGAGTGCTGTCTGAACATAGGGGCCATAAAGGCTGTACTGCTTCTCTTGGCAGTGCCTTATGTGTCAGCCAGCTGGATAAGTACAACTGCATTTACAGCATATATGTATGTGATGATTTCTTCCCACTGTGTCATTCTACTGCAGGGCCAGTTGTAGAAGAGAAGGAGGAAAGCTGCAGTCACCCTAGTCTCTACTGGCTGCTACCTCTGGTTCGGGGTTGCCAGAGGTGACCAGGTCTGCCTCTCAGCAGTAGAGGTGAGGACTACCTGCTGAAGGTGGCCAGAAGGGGTCACTGATGACCTTTATGTCTGTCTATTAGAAAGAGTGGGGTGAAGTAAAGTATGAAGTCTCCAGTGGTCTACCAGCATCAGTTACAAAGGCTTGTCCCTGCCTAGGTGCACCAGAACTGGAAGCCTGCCTTGGCAATATGTAGTGTATTCTGGCATGACTGGTGGAATCATGTAAATGGCAGACTTGACCTACTGCACTCCAGGGGAGCAATCAGACCATACCATTGACTACCCAGGTGAGAGATACCTGACTGTGCTGGGACTCCACCCTATTCCATTCTCAGTGTATTCCCTCCCTTATATATAATTCCTCATTACTTGTTCATTGTCCAACCTTCCCCATTATCAACTGTCCACATGCTGTATGTATGTGTCCATATACTGCCCTTTCCACCTTTTGTATGTATACAGACCCTATCTGTCTGTGTCTGTCTATAAGACCCACCCACGTGCCCTTATCCCTTCTTGTCTCCCATCCACAGCCATCCCCTAGTACCTCCCCAGCTACCTTCCTTTTGTAAACCTTAAAAAAAGAGTCTGGCCCTCCAAAAGAAAAAAAAAACTTGAGCGTTTGTTTCAATATTCAGTTATCAGATCCTTATGTACCTGTACCTGTCTTGTATGGAACTTCTGCAAATCCATGCTCTTTCAGACTGACTATATGTGCTGGACATGGCACCATTATACATATTTATTTGAATTTCTTTAGAGGGGTAGAGCACTGATCAGTTGTGACAAATTTCAGTACCAGTTCATGAAAATATACAATAAGGGTTAGAATGATTACAAAAATATAATGATAAAATAACATTATACTGTAAGTAAACACAAAATGTGACTATCGTGCAATATATATTCAAATAGTCAATATATACAAAGATTATAAACGATAGTGACTGTTTGGTTAATAAGGCATATCAAATAGTTAGATCAGATTAGAGAAAACAGAATGACAGGAAAAGAAGGGGCTCATCTAGGTCATATGACCAGATGGGTTGCAACTACATTTGGCTTGTATTTTTACATGAGAGTTTAGCAGTGCATGGAATTAGGGATAAGTATATGTGTCTTAAGTGATTCACACAGTTTGGTGGCTAGTACTGTAAATAAATGGTCAGAAGTATGCAGTTTGGACTGATGGGTTTGAAGAAGAGGTCCGGATTAATGGTGGTTTTTGAGGTTATATGGGAAATTGTCTTATTAGTGTGGAGGTTAGAAGAGGAAAACTAGCCTTTTCCCTCAAAAATACAGTAAAAAGCATTTTAAACACTTATCCCAGCCCTAAAACTAAAATATCATAACTTTTTCTACAGAAAAAAAAACTGTTAAAACTTAAGTTTGACAATTTTTTATATCAAAAGTAAAAAAGTGACGCTTCCATTTAAGTGTACATAGTCACGAGACAGTCATTAAAACCACTTTCTCCTAAGTAATATCAGACATAAAAAGCATGGTTTTTGTCATTAAACAAACAAATAAAGTGGAACTTTGTTTTTCCCAAAGGGAACTTATCTGCCCAGCAATCAAACAGTGTTTGCTGACTGTCAATTCTCAAAAGCATGCAGAGAAGCATTCCCTTCAGTGGAATAAAAGCTCTGAAAGAATTGGTACCCAAACCTGACTTTTAGTCAGCTCAACTAAAGCTGACTAACAGTCTGGGATGTATGGAAGGTGTCTTAAAGCTTTGGAAGCTGACCAACTATTATATCCTTAGCAAGATATAACCCATATAGCTTAGGCTACTACAGCAGTGATCATAATGAGGAACATGTGCTGAAGTACCAAAGCACTTTTCTGTAACAGCAATTAAAAATGCTGGTACAGAAAAAAATGCAGGAACTACACTTCCATATCATGACCCCTAACACCTTGCACCCAGGGAAGCCACCCCTTTTGCCCCACCTTTGCTACACTTCTGCATCAACAAACAGGACAAAATAGTCTTGGGGAAACCAGGTACCCAACTGTCCACAGACTCCTTGTTGGTTTAGTGGCAGTGACAACCACACAGAAGGTAGGTACAGGATTCTGGGTTCAGTCCTCCAACAAAGGTCAATTTTATTTTCCTGTTGATTTGTTAGTAGATCAACAAACATAAAGGGACTACCTTTTGTCTGCTATTCTGCTATACAAAGCAGGTGTAGCAGTGTTTAAGCCAATTATAACACTGTAATAGCACTATGGGTCTACCAGTTATTATCAAAATTTCAGTTACCTGAAAGTCACATCCACAAGACAACTTCGCCGAAAACTTTATTTTAATGAACACCCGTCTCACTGGAGTTTTACTCCAGGAAACTAACCAGTTGGCCGCCATGGTGAACTTTTCCCTTTTCCCCCCTATAGTAAAATCTCAGAGTTGGTATATTTAGTTAGGGTGTGTGTGTGTTTTTTCTTTAATAAAAGTTTTTGGTGAAGTCATCTCGTGGATGTGATTTTCGGTCGACATTTTGATAATACAAACTAGACCCATCACTACACATTTCTGGGGAGGCCAAGTTGCCCGAGAATAGATTAAGCCACTGCCTCCTCATGCCCCAAGAGAGGCCCTTCATTCTTATTCTGACTAAGAAAAACCTTTATTATTGGACACTCTGTCATGTAACTTCTTAGCGTCTCTAACCACCACAAAGTGTGCCAAGTGCTTTTCTGTAATACTAGCTCACTCATGGCCTAAGTGCTTTCTGCAATCTTACCCCATTTCCACTGATGACTAGATTCATCCAGAAAAATCAGACTACACAAGTCCAGTCATTCTTATTCTAGCATTTTAGCTGAAACAAACTATTTTATTATATTTAGTTTTAATTCTAATTAATTATTTATGTTTTGATTACTGGATAGAGGCCTTGGGAAAAGCTCCAACAGTAGGAAGAAATATATATTACGTAAAACACATTCAGTGTAAAGAATAAATATTTAACAACATACAAATGTCATTAAGTACAAAAAGCAGATAGAAATACGTAATACGCATCAAATGACATATCCAAAAACAGTATAAGGAAACTGTGTTAAGCAACGGTTATAGAAGCATAACTAAAGACAGCACAATGAAATTCATTATGAGTCAGCTCTAAGTCTGACACTATGTTGCAGTAGCAGAAACTTTGCATTATTTATTCCATTTTTACTTTTTATTGACCCATAGTAATATACACGAGTAGCATAAATAAGATGATAAATTATTTTTTATAACACTGAATTTTAGAGGGACAAGTAAGAAATGAGATTCCTGTATATAACCTTTCTGTACACTGGATAGATAGTTTATGCTTAAAAAACTGACTTTCTCTTCCTTCATGAACCTGTAGCCTTAGATGACTTAAAATTTTCATCTTCAAAGACCCTATATTTAGTGCCAGTTACCTCTGCTGAGAGAAGTATAGTGCTCCATACTGCATTGATCAAGCCTCCATCCTCTATACCCAAGGAGCAATCTAGCAATGTAAAAATGATCTTCCTGGAGAGTTCTATCCAAGGCAAATGCTTTCTTTAATGTGCATGTATCTAGAGGCAACTTACATTTTATGTGGACAGAATGATATCATGGAGGAAGGATTATCCAATGTTTATGTTCTTTGCCAAGAACTGCCATGGTAGGAAAATTCCCAAACACACCCTTTTAGATGGTTAGCAACTGTGTTGCTTTTTGTCACAACAAGCATAGCAGAAGCCTACCATCAACTCTTGGGATTTATTCAGTTAGAGCAGTGGTTACTTCTATGGCTTTTTCTGTATGACAATTTGGATGATATCTGTGTAGAAAGTGGCTGATCTTCTTTTGGCAGATTTGCAAGGCACTGCAAACTGGGTATCGCCAAAACATCTAGGTCTATTTTATTTACTTATTTATTTGTTTATTTATTTATTTATTTTTAAGTGGAAAAGCTCAACTGGGTATATACCCATTTTCAAAGGAGGCTCAGGGAGAAAATCTCCAAGAAATAGTAGATGAACAATATTACAAAGTTTAAACAAGCACTAAAGAAAGATTTACAAAGATAATGGAATAATAAAAATAATTTTCAGGGGTATCAGTCATCCATGAGGAGAGGTCACTAAATGTGGGCCTCTTATTAGTTGATAACAATTACTGGAACTTACCATAATAATAGATCTATAAGAAGGTGGTCCTTGTTTGGTAATGTACTATTGTTTCATTTCCAACCATCTTCCCTTTTTTAATTTTTGTTTTTGTGATTTGGGCCTTTACTCTTCGATTATCTCAGAACTGGAGAGATCCCACTTCTGACAGGTGTGTTTCAGGGGTACAGGGAAGTAAACAGTGTGGGAAGAAATAGTCAGGAAATTGTTATGGCTTGTAGAGGCCCTAGGGCCGATAGCCTAGTACCAACCTATGAACCTATGAACCTATGGAGTGATGCTATATGATGGGAAGGGACAGAATGTGAACAGCTTGGGAAAGCTTTAACTCTTGAGGGAGATTCTCATAATGGTTAAGATATCTTCCTTACAGACAGAAAGTGCAGAATTTAAGTTTCACATGGGTTAATTGGCTAGGCTTAAAATGGCCCACAAGGGCAGTTAGACTAATTAAATGCAAGGCTGGCATGGTTAAGGTGTTTAACTTACAGACACAAGGTGCAGGGTTTGATTCTCACATGCGATGATTGTCTAGGCTTAAATAAAAAGGTTTTCAAGGGCAGTCAGCCTAATACTAATCTATGAATCCAATACCCTTGATACATACATGTCCTAAGGTTACCAATGTTGGACCATCTTCTTATAGAGCTGCCATCATAAGAAGCACTAATAATTTTTTCTTCTCAGATTATATATAAATCACTTTTAAGAAACAATTACAAAATCATTTTTGTAGAAATGCTTATTTTTCTAATGAAATAATGCCTTCTAGGTTGGGTATTATTTGGAAATAACAGTTCTTTCAGGGGAAAAGAGGCCTTTCACTGTTGGTATCAGCTCTTATCATAGTACTGGATGGTCTAATACTCCACAATAATATTACTCTCCATCAAGTTTCTAAAATGCTTCCCCAGTGAGGATTATAGTGGTATCAAGCTGGGCATATGCCTTGCCCACTTCCACAAGACATATGTAGAGAGCACTGGTAAACCCCTATGATATCTCCAATAGCCATGCAAGGACAAAGTGATGATCCACTGTTTGTTGACTGGGGAAAATTTCGTAAAGTGTAACATGTCTTGCAATACCATTTTATTGGTATTTGAAAATCCTTGAAAGTTATAATCATTATTTTTTTCATTTTCTTTATTTTGTAATTTGTTTATTATTTGTTTAGTGGAAAATTAGGTTGGTGCTTTACTCCTCATTACAATTTTGTTCTGTGTTATTTATTTTTCTGTGCCTGATGTCTGATTATCAGGCCTCCTCTGAGTCAAAAAGTGCTCCTTCTTTCATTCCTCTACTACAGAGATTACACCTGCAGCCAAGGCAAGAGATGTCCAAAGTATGGGGGGGCTGTCATTCAGGCAACAGTGATGGTGGTTCGTACCCTTGTTAGCATCCTGGCAATGAGAGCATTTTTTGAATGACCTAACCACCCAGGTAGGGTTACAAGCAAACTGTATCACCAGTGTAGACTATAATGCCTGCACCCTGCAAGTGCATGCTTCTGTTCTCGTTCTGAAGGCTACCATCCATTAGCGGGTTGATTAGCCTAATACCCACCCACAGGCTGTCCTCTACATTATCTATCACCCTTCCTCTATGGGTTAGTGGCAGAGTGTGTGTGTGTGTGTGTGTGTGTGTGTGTGTGTGTGTGTGTGTGTGTGTGTGTGTGTATGTGTATGTGTAGGGAGTGATTATGTGTGTGTGTATGTATCTGCCTGTCTGTTTGCATGCATCTGCCTCTCTACCCCAAATCTCAGGATAGCCCACATTTCCTCCCAGCCAGCACCAAGTGCCTAATCAAGCTGTTAGTCAAATTCAGATCACCTATGCTACAGTTACGGCTTTATCCCTCTGTGCCACTGGCACTTGATAAAATCACTGAAACTTACAGAGTGTTATACAGTCTGAAATACAGGTTTCTGATTTTCCATTTTTCCTTGAAAAAAAAATACAGGCAAATCCTGAAGGTGAGTTGTCTAAGCACTAGAAAAATTCATGATTTTCAAATAATTTTACAATTTAGACCACAGCACTCATTCACTACATGTATTTTTTCATATTTAGATATTATACTATCAGCTTGCATTATAGACTGTTCTGTATCTACAATCTGTTTTATTTTTGCACAAATATAGATGCAGTAGAAAAGTGTAAAGAAATTATGGCGACTCCGAGGACTGAAATTATCTTTAAATATCACGTGAATAATTCCTGAATTTCATCTCAAGAAAACAGAAATTTGGTGGGGGGGGGACAGTAAATCTGTGTTCCTGGTGAGTTGCCCTGCTTTAGAGAATGGGCGGCCTGTAGATCGCATCCTGATTGGAGATTGAATGTTCTCCAGCAGGGTGTTAAACTACAGGTAATGTCTGCTGAAAAACGAGTCCAATGATTCACAGCAGCATATCAAGCTGCCATGGAGCTCGCACTGAAAAAAATTAACAGCCGCCATTATTTTACACATGTTAAGCAGCACTTTTGCTGTTTAGTGAGTGTAAAAAAATAAATGAAGCAGAAAGAAAGTGTGTGTGTGTGTGTGTGTGTGTGTGTGTGTGTGTGTGTGTGTGTGTGTGTGTGTGTGTGTGTGTGTGTGTGTGTGTGTGTGTGTGTGTGTGTGTGTGTGTGTGTGAAAATAATGCCCTTCCAGGGATGTCGAGACCCTCCGCCTGTGGCATCAGGCCTCACAACACCCCTGGGCGGGTGTATTTCCACAATAACACTGACTACTCTGTAGTTTGTTTAGCACAGCACTTCATCCCAGGTGATGTTATACCTCAGCTCTAGATTACTGCATATACTATATATACAGCCTAATACTCAATTTTCCTAATCCAGATAGCTGCTTTGTATATTATCATATTCCCTCTTTTGAGTCTAGTGGGCACGCCTGAAACCTTTTAGAAAATGAAGTTATTACCTTACAGTTAAAACAAATGTTCATATCTCTAGAACCGTAAGTGTTACTACAAAACTGTAAACGGCAAACTATTCAGCTCAAAGTAACCTTTACACTGGTTAAATTTGTTCAACTATAGTTCTTAAAATGCATTTTTTAAGTCACAATAATCACAGTAAATATGAGTTATGCAATGTTGTATAAACAGTTTATAGCTCAGTAATTATTCAAGAGACATACAGTATTTTCATTATACAGCTGTGAGCCTTCATATGAGACTAAGCAGTCTGACTTTGTCACAATTGTTGCGATATTTAGAGAAATGTGAACATTATTACAATACAAACAAATAATTTACAAATAATATTCAATATCTCTTTATCCGCAGTACGCAGAGCTCAAATATCAACATAATTTTATACGCCATTGTGTAAACTTTAAGACGTCTTCTAATACTTTGTCTGTAATTAATGCAAACAATTTTAGCTGCCCAGAGGCATCAGTAGGATGTAACTGCAAAAACACCTGGAGGTGTATCTCGGCTATAATGAGTTATATAGCTTAACACTACTGATGATAAAAATCCACATTTTTTTTCCCAATGACTTTACATACTTGAATTGATTCATTGCCACCACATAGTAATTTTTCAGTGACAGTTTTGTTTTCAATGTGACTAGATCAATACATTACTACTAATGAGCATGCAATAATCACATGTATGAAATTAAAATATGTCTGACTTTCTGGCTTTTTTTGCTGAACAGTACAAGTTACATAAAAAATACTTTCTATACAAACATTAAAAAAATACATGGATATGCCTGTCCTTATGGTTTTCTTTTCAGTCAAACTGTGACATATAACGAATTCCATAGAGTCTTCTATTCAAACTTTTAAAAGTAAATCTACAGCATGGCACAGATGTATTGTTATTTATGTATACCTATTGCTTTATAATGATATCCAGCTGTAATGTTTTCTCATTGTACATAATTCATCACCACCCCAGTTGTTATACATCAAGTCAGCATGCCACACACAGCATGCCTTTCTTTTCTAAACTAATCTGTTATGCTTTGCTATGGTATAACTACACTGATAGGTCAAAATGTCACATTACTTTAAAAACATGTGTCCTTGTGTGCATTTTATTCAAAGTATAGCTAAAGGCTAGCACTGCCCATATGTTCTTACAAAGAAATAGTGATGTGCACATGCGTGTTCTAAGCAGATGGACACACATGTTGCAAAAGGATTGTATCCAGATGCATTCTGTTTATGTAGCAACAAGACATGTTTGGCTTTTACTAATATATCTGAAAAGCAACATCTTTTTCCAGAAATATGATGCTTGTTTTCACATAACTGAAGTACTGAATGACTAAAGGATTTGCTTAGGGGCAAAAATACCATTTAACTTTATTGTACTTTAAATTTAGCCATTAACTCTGATCTTCTATTACTTACTCCCCCTTTTTTCTTACAGTGATAGACTCTCACATGTTAATCAAAAACTCATAAAACAAGAGATGTAGATACAACTACTATGCTAACTTTCACATTTACTGAATACTGTATAAATCCTACTTCATTGTTTGCATTGTCTAATTCCAGCTGCTGGAATCTTCATATGCCTGCACATGTACACTTGAAATCTCTACTTGTACAGCTATTTCTGGAAAGACTCTGCACAGCTACCATATTTTACATGAAACAAACTTCAATGCACTGCTTATTGCTTTATACCTTCTTACCAAACATTACGTCATTTTTATCCCTACATATTTTTTTGAGAAGACTACTATTCTACACAGAGAAACTCCGCTACCAAGAAGCTTCTGTCAAATTGTGCTCTTCTGTTTTCAAGGGTGCACATACTGTAGCATTTCTTCCTGTATCTACACTCAGGATTGTTCTCTGAAGAACAGAGCTCCCTATATGTGTTGATTTAGGGTTACAATTCACACTTACAGTGAGAGGGGCCCTGGGTACGAATTCCACACAAGTTCAATAAAAACTTGTTTTAATTGCCTTGCTTGTTCAGTTGGTTGAGGATGAGACTCTTAATTATAGAGTTGGGTTCAAGCCTAATATTGGGCAACCTTCTTTTACCTGGAGGTATGCACAGAAGATTAATGCTCTGAGCTATTAGCAAGTAATTCTCTATAGCCCAAGGTATGATTCTCTTGGCCTGCAATGCCTGTTGTGTGACTCTGAGTAGGCATAGCGCTATTTATGAGCCATTCTCCTAGTCTGCCCTATATGCTATGAGTTTTATGTGCTGCTTTTTGAAACAACATTATACACTACACACTATAGTGCTGTAAGAAAGCAGCTTTAACATTATGCATGTGTGTGTGTGTGTGTGTGTGTGTGTGTGTGTGTGTGTGTGTGTGTGTGTGTGTGTGTGTGTGTTTATTTATATTGTGTCTCTGATTCACAGAAAGAGTTGTTGAACTTTTGTGAAGAAAGCCATTGAGAGAAAGTTTATAAGTTTTCTAATGATTTAATTTTTACATTTTAACATTATTTGTTACCTGAGTGGTGGACTGGTCTTTCCCTGATCCATTTCAGCTGTGACCTGGGCTATAAGAGCAAAGGTAAACAAAATACATAGAGGGAATACTCAGTGTAGCCAGTCAAATGCTATGCTTTGAGATGTAAATTGAAAGCAGAACTACAGAAAGCCTACCAAGACAAAAACAAGCAAGACTCTTCTCAGTCAGTGACCAG